>NC_081406.1:122900985-123018485 GCF_030272615.1 Cryptomeria japonica | reverse complement strand
GTAGATGTATATATATACATGTATGTATATATATATATATGTATATCTATGTGTATGTGTATGTGTATGTGTATGTGTATGTATATGCATGTGTGTGTGTGTGTGTGTGAATATAAATTAGCATAGCTCGATTGCATTTTAACAAATAAAAAGCTTAATTGGGTTATTTAAAAAATAAAAGTCTAATCAGGGGTGAACTCACAATATTGGTTCCCACTTTTTGACCAACTTTGACACTTAGATGAACATTTTGCAAAAAACCTTCACTTTCCGACACCTATAACTTTTAAATCATTAAGAATTTGAAGATGATGTAAACTAGTGATTTGTAACATCCTTTTTGTAGATTCTAAATATATTTTTTTCATATTTTTTTGAATAAAATTTTATTGATTTTTCCATCTCCCTCAAAAGTAGTTTTCTACAGGAAACAACATTTTTTAAGAGTGATGTGCATCCCGAAACGTATAAATTTTTTTCTATAAATGATGAAAACTTATCTCTTTTAAATTTTGGTTTGTAACATCAATACCCAGGGCATGCAGTTGGTTTGATAGTGATATGTTGAATATTTTTTATTTTATTAAGTTTTGAAGTCTGACTAATTATAATTTAGATATGGGTGTACATTTGAACACATAACTTGCTCTATATATATCAAAATTAAGTTTTATTTTTTTTGTTTGAAAGAAGACATCAATACCTAGGGCATAGATATTTTTCAGAATTTTTTTGAATTAGTTTGCTATTTTTCCCAATGCATTGAACAAAGAAGTTCATGTTTGGTGAAAAACCTACATTCATAAAAAATAAAATAAAAATATATTAATAAACTTAAATATATTAAAAATTATACTATTTGGAAAGCTTATAATAAGGCCTAAATCCTTAAGAAAACAAAACTTCTAAATGAATTCGTTTGACCCCTCAAAAGCTAATGTAAAATTGGTTTTTTATCAGCATTTGATAGATGCAAAGGAGACTCCATTGCAAGTATGATTTAGAAGTAGAGAGGTTCTATCCAAGAAATTTTGATCTAAGAGCCTTTGATCTAACTCTCTTCAATTAATTACTTCAAATGGGACCTCTTAAAGCTTAAATAATTATATTTTCCAAAAAATGTATGATTTCAGCAAAAATTAGGATGTACCAAAAAGTGGCAACCAGCTTTGTGAGTTCACCCTCAGGTTACATTTGTAGAGGTTCAAAAGTGTCTATGGTAGGATTATGAGGTCTATTTATTAGAGACAATATGTGCACCTATTGCATTTGTCTTGGTGTTTGGTACCACAATCTACCACAGTTGATGTTTATGACTTTTAATTTGGAAGTAAAGTAAAGTTACATATGATGCATCATATTATAGAGTTTTAGAGGTTGATCTTAAATGGCAATAAGGTTGTGACTATTCCTAAATGCACACTATGATAGACAGTTATCTATTTTGATGTTTTTAATGGATGCACAAGAGAATGGTAAGCCAATTGGAGGAAGAATATGAAGGTAATCTGAGACTAGTTGAGTTCATGTTGGGTGACACAAATAGTGTGTCCCTATTGAAGGTAATATGGGACCAATCGAGTTCATGTTGGGTAACACATAGCGTGTCCTTACACCTAGTGTAATGTGTTGGCTTTAGGACTAAGACAACTACATGTTTGATATAAGAAAAATATTTGTAGCTGACTTAAATATATTGTAAATATATTCTAGGTTGACATGTAAATGTAATTTACATTAGAATGCATATAAATTATTTATCTAGGTTCATTCCAATGCCATGTGATTGGTGGAAGTGACAAAAAGTCATGCAAGTTGTTTACTCAGTTAGGAGTAGTACATATGTGTCGATGTGTGTAAAGTAAGATGCAAATATTATACATCATGAGTGTTTTGATGTAGATCATATCAGCTAGATGTTGAAGTTTGAGTTGTGAAGGTCCACATAATATATCTGTTGTGTCTCTTGCTTGTAATTGAGCTTGATGCCTCAATGTATGAGTTAGTGCTTAGTTATTGAACTGGGGGATTGGTGTCTCTTGTTGTTTGGTTCCTGTAACTATCTTTGGGGATTGGTGTCTCCATATTGGGTTGTAATTCTTGTGGGTTGGTGCCTACAAAATATTGTAAGTTCTCCACTATCTTTGTGAGGTTGGATTTGGGCATTAGATCTAAGCAATTATTTTCACTATGGTTTTTTTACCTTCTGGGTTTCCATGTATATTTGGCATTCTCATGTGTTGATGTGTGATTGTGTTTATCAAATTTTACTAGGTTGTCTAACCCTTTTATAGCCATACATGATGCACTAAGGTAACACTAACCAAGAATTGATCATCTTGGCCCAAATATTAAGAAACAAGATACAAACACAAATGTTGAATTATTTTGCTAGTAATAACTTTAAAAGAATAAATTCAAGCTAGACACATAACCATGAAATGTATAGATGACCATTGGTGAGAAGATTCAAATGCAAATAAATAATTAAGATTGAAATATCAATACAACCCTAACCATAAACCTCCTTGAAATGAGTAAGATCATTAATTATTCTACACTGAGTTCATATATAAATAATTTAATTATGTTGTAGTGTGAATTCAAAACTCTATTTAATATATATTTTTCTTGTTTACATTACCTGTACTTTATATCCTTTCGTCATCCACCCTAAAATGTATAATTAGACCTCTAATGTAACTATTTTATAATTGTTGTACTTATTCAATTATAATGATAATATTGTTTACTATATATCATAACTATAATTATAGGTTTGCTATAATTTTAATATTAGTTGATATTAATTTAAAAAATCATAAACTTTAAAATTTAATTATAGTTAATTCAAGTTATAAAATATTAATATTATATCAAATACTTGTAAGCAAATATTTAAATACTAAAACAAAATCAATTGATTTGTTGCATATTTTATATTGATAAAAACAACGTTAGAAAGATGAAATCTTATTGTATTAAGTTGATTTATTATGTTAATATTCTTGTATATAGACATTTAAATATTAGATAAACTTAATTGATCTATTATGAATTTAATTTAAAGCTAACACCATTTTGAATATTCTAACAAATTATTAAAAATCAATTTAGAAAAATAGATATTCTTAAAGAGTAGTCCCTACATCTAGCCTTAGAGGACACTACTTAGTTTTAATTCATCCTATGAAGTATTTCTTATTTTAAAACTAGAAAAAAAGTTAATTATGTTATGACAAAATTTACAAAAAGTAAGAGTTGCAACCTTTGCAACTAAGGACACAACTCCTAGTCGTATCCACCAAAAACTTTAATTTAGAGGCATGCTTGCTACCCAAAGGAAGCAAAATGATGGGTAAATACCGACTGATTGAGAAGTTGGGAGAAGGTGGTTATGGGACTATTTGGAAGGCCATTAACAAATGGACTGATGAAGTAGTGGTGATCAAAAGATTGCACAAGAAAATGAATGACAAGTTTTATGAATCACTCTTCAAGGAAGAAGAGAAGTCTCTACGTGAAATTCAACACCCCAATATTGTATCACTATAGGACACCTCCACTAGTACTAGAATACATGGATTCTGATCTATGGAGAATCATTAAGAATAGAAAAGAACCCTCCTTGAGTAGAACAGTTCAGAGATAGTGTTTTAAGATTTTGAAAGCTCTGGAATACATTCATGGACTTGGGTATTGCCACCATGATCTCAAGCCTGAAAATCTCTTGTTGAAGGGAAACAGCATCAAAATTTCAGACTTTGGGCTCGCTATTAACTTGAAGGAGAAAATGGAAAAGAATGAGCCCTTGGATCCAAATGTTGCAACCAAAGCCTATAAAGCACCCGAACTTTTGCTCAAATCATCATCCTATAATTTTGCCATTGATATGTGGTCACTTGGAGTCATAATAGCTCAGTTCTATGGTCTTGAACCCATTTTTGGAAGTATAAGTGATTGGAGAAATCAGATTTATAACATATGCTATGTGATTGGATGCCCCAATGAAAAGACATGGCCTGAGGGATTAAAGTTAGTAGAGTCATTGGACTACCAGTTTCGAAAAGATTTTGACGGGGAGAATTGTAGGAATAATTTGCATAGATTGATGTCGACTGGGAGTGAGGAAGTGATTGATCTTCTAAAAGATTTGTGCTCGTGGCATCTCAAACGCAGACCCACTATAAAACAAGCACTCATCCACCCTTTGTTCCAGTCGTGTAATAATACTATGAATCCAAAGTTTTTTGGGTATCAGACGAATAGTTTGCTATCACAAGATGTGGTATTTTATGGCTTCAAAGTTTTTAACAGTGAGAAAGAAGAAAGAAGCATTCAAGGATGTGTGGGTAGAATTTCAAGAAATTCTAAAGAAAAGGGTTCGGCTAGGATTTCCATAGAAAAAGGTTCAGGTATAATTTTAGATTGACGTGCATGGCATTAACTATTTTTCAGATTATATTTGGTATTTTAGTATAGTGCCTGGCTTACTTGGAGAAAATTCAATAAATGTACATAAATAGCTTTAACATTATGTATTGGATTAAGTCAACCGATACTAAATGTTGTATGTGTTCAAGTTTAATATAAAAATGAATAAAAATGTGTGGATCGGATTAAATCCACTATCTATTAAAATTGGGAAAACAATAGTATATCAAACTAATTATTTATGAAGGCTTTGGGTCTCTTTTAGGAGTCCATTTTTGTTCTCATGTCATGCCATGAATTTGATATAGGAAACCTCTTGAGCTTTACTTTTATTAGGTATTTTTATTTTAAAATGATAATAGTAGTTTCATTTCATTTTGATAGTATTTCAACTTTTGACAATGGTTCGATTGAGCAAGTGTTCTTGAAAGTTTCACAATGTAAGTAATTTGATCTTTTTAGCATATAACATATTATATTCTTGAGTTTGATAATGCTTGTAAATGGCTAAGGTATTTTATTCTTAAGAATATTTTGTTGCGAGAACTCTCCTAGAAAATATGCTTAGAGAATGGGTTAATAACTATTGGGCTCTACATAGGAATTGGGTTAATGTAGTCCAAAATCTTATTAAAGGTTTTTTCTTTTCTATTTTGTTAAGGTTAGTCATGTAGTGCTTATCTTTAAACATGACTCAGGGTATGTTTTTGCGCCTCCCTTGGTTTTTCCACTTTGGACATCCAACTTTGTTTTATCCTAGATGAAATGACGCTTTGTATACCTATTTGGCTTTTATTTCTAGGCCTACATTTACCTTGTTGAAATTCTAGCCACTATTGCTACCTCACTTGGCAAGGTCATTTTTGTGGAGCTTAATAAATTTTATTTGACTCACACACAAAAGTGTGTGTCTAGGTTGATATTTCTAAGAATCTAAAAGAGTTTGCGAATATATAGATTGGCAATTTGTGTCACACCTAGTGTGTTTTTACCTTAGCTTGATAAATATTTGCCTTGGCTGTTAGTCATTTAATCATAAGATTAAGGATTGTCCTATAGAGAGTGGACAAGGATGTCTCCAAATCCTCTAGAGAAGGGGAAAGAGGTAGCTTCTTCTATTAGTGAGGTTTCTTAGCCCATTTTTTTTAGAATTTTATAGTTGAGATTTTTTTTATCTTCACATCTAGGGAATACTATTAATTTTCTCCTCATGTGCACCTACATTGTTCTTGTAGTCCATTAGGGTGGGGGGAGAAATTTTTTTGTAGGAAAAAGAAAGATGTTAATTCTCAACATCCAATTTAAGATTTTTTTGAGTATGTTAATTTATAAGCTCACTATTCTTCTCTTAGAGAGTTTGATAGAGACGACATTCCTTATGATTCTTGTCAATTAATTTTATTTTCTATAATGTCTGAGGTTTTATTGACCTCTCTAGGAAGTATTCTATGAGAGATGCTCATAAACAATTAGACTTGGATATCCTCTATTCGTTGAAAGTTGAAATTATTGATTTCTTATTTTTTGTAGCTTCTTGTGTTATTTAGCCAACTAATCTATTTTTCCTAGTAATCATGATAGGCCAAAGACATGTTCTCATCTTTCTCTCTCTAGTGGCTTAAGCATGTGGTTGATCATGATAGTGATCCCACCAATTAAGTGATTTGGAACCTCTTAAATATCTAAAATCACACTTTTAGTATGCTTAATATGCATGCTTCCACTAATATTTTTAATAGATTTCTTTTGTGATGATAGATAATTGATTATTTTCCTACCATAAGGTGGGTTATACATAAGAGTTCTAATATTATTAAGAGGCATATGATAAAGATGGGACTTTTCTCTTTGCATGGGACAACTAATGAACAAGGGCTGTGATATTACAAGCAAAATAAATTGGCCCTTTATGGTCCCAACATGGGTCATCACTATAATCATATGCATTGGTTTACATAGAATAATTTAGGATAGACTAAAAAAAGTATTTAAATGCCTTGATTGTGTTATGATCTTTGTTCATATGTTGTGTTCTTTTGCCAACTATTTTTCTCTTCCAATTGAGCCCTTTTAAATTTAAATTTATTCTTTGTATTGACATATTGATTTGGTGATAATATAAAAAATAAATTAGATCAGATTTCATAAACTTGAAGAGACCAATGGGTACATGATGGCTAATAGACAAATTAAAAGTTGTAAAACATGAGCTTTATTTGATTATTTTGGTAAAGGTGAGTATAATTTTATTAATCAACAAATACCATAGGTGACTTAACTTGAAAATAATCTTTTAGTTATTTCTTGTTACTACTCAATACCAAAGTTAAAAATATAAATGTAAACCTCTTCGAGTATAATCAACAAATGCTTCTTGAAGTTGAATAATGCATAATCTTCCTCAAGTATTTTGAATAAAAATCATTCTAATGTAACCTATAAACTCAATAAACATATATTGTATCTTTATAAATATGATTTGAAATAGCCTAAAGACATCTTGTAGCACAATTACAAGTCTAATGTTCATTTAATATGTTGAAAACTTTCTAAATCATCCATTGAGAAGCACTTGAGAAGCAAGATAGTAAGGATTAAGACCATAAAAAATGTATCAAAATTAATAAAAAAACTAGGAAATGAATCCTTGTATTTTTGGTAATATAGGATTGCTTCTAATCCTAGATGTTGTTGAATCAAACATACTAGATAATAAGTTTGTGAGCATAGATCAAAAAATGTAGTTGAGTGGCTGAACCACCCTTTAGAATATAAACAATATTTAGCATACTTGAGAAAGTAAACATTATTTAGCATACTCCAATATTGTTATAGGTATTGACGCTAAATTTTTTAGTTATTTTCCTACAAATTCTTTTTGATTGCGTTCATTTTGAGTAAGGAGACCTAAGCATAAATGTGTAGTTTGTATTTTGAGTAATTAAGGCCCAATCACCTCAATGACTATGAATTGTCTTTCTTCTTTTGGATTAGGCTTCAACACATTTCCAAAGCCATTATTTTATCCATCTATATGCTTGCCTTTGTTACCAGTCTCTAGCTACACAATAAGCCCTATCAAATATTGCATTATCCATTTTCAATCCATTGGGCACTCTAAGCTTCAATTAACTCATTTTAAAAGATGTTGTAGACCAAAGGTTATCATGAATAGGCCTTAGGATTTGATGGTCAACATTTTTAGATACTAAAAAGAGCACAAAAATAATTACCAACTAGTGAGTAATAAACTATCATGTCACCCCAAATTCAAAAATCATTTTTTCCCTTTGAAAAATCATCAAGGGCATTAACACTAGGCTTACCACTATTTCCAACTTGCAACCACATGGCATCATGCTTTTCAAAATAAACTTAACAACCCATTTAACTAAATACCCATTGGTCTCAAGAACAAATCAATGCCATAGTAGAGATATGAATAGAAAAAGGGAGGCTAGATGGTTCCACCACTACTACATAAAAATACGTGGTACCATAATATTCAACCCACAAATGCCTAACTCATTTGGTTCATCCATATCACTATGTTTTTATTGATAAGAAAACACCACATGCATGCCACATAGGTTAAGAACTCATTAAAATTAATATATGAGAAAATATTCATTGTGTAATATTTGGCTATGAAGGTAGGAACCAAAAATCTAGAGACCTAATGGTTAGCACAAGAAGAAGAGAGAAATAATATGACAATAATATATACTGTATTCTATCAATAATGCAAATAAAATCAATCAACTGGATTGAATTACAATGGATGAAAGTACATAAGAGACCCCTTGGTTAAATAGGCCAAGGTGAGACATAGGAGTGCATAAGATTATGACAAGTGTCATAATCTAATGACATGAGAACAAAAAAGGATGAGATATCATCCCACCTAAAGTGGAAAACTGATAGTGTGATATGTTCACTAAAGGTGGATCACCCACCAAAGGTGAAAAAGTAATCACATGGTAAAACCAGTAAAGATGGATAGGTGATAATGTAATGCCCCGCCAAGAAACCCCGAAGGGATAAAGCTAAAACTCATGAATGGAGTGCAATAAAATTTTTTTTAAAAGTTAAACACAACCTAATGATACAACAAGATATCAAAGAACAAATTATACAACAGAAGACATCAACTAACACCTAAAGAGTTTCCCAACGCGATTACTTTATTCCATGTTTAACTTAACTCATGCCAACTAAAATAATTAAGCTGATTAACTTAACGAAAAGATAATACTTATACAAAGAATAATTTCTTTCATTAAGACTAAATCATAGGTAACATATGGATACATCCATTAAGGTTAAAATATAGCTAATATGATGAAGTTCATTGATTAAGATTGAAAATGTAAATAACCCAAATGAAGTTCATCCATTAGAATTACAATTTAATCATACCTTTCATTCATATTTTCCTTATTAAAATTTAAGTCATGCATCTAATTAATAACCCACTTGAATTTCACCATAACTAATGAGATCTTTCCATGCATACTTAATTTCCTAAATATATTCCATTATTCTAATCTGCATTCTTTCATGATCCAATTTACCGCATATGCATTTACAATTAATTTCATCTAATCCACTTCATACATTCTAATATAATGCCATTCATGCATGCTGAAACTGAAAAAGAAAACATAAGTACAAAAGCAACACATAACACCAAAGTGATATCGAAGTTCACCCCTAGAGGGCTACATCTCCGGGTCTACTCAACTGCAAGACCCCTCTATTCATTTAAATTAGTTAAGGGTACATAAGTTCCACATCATTTACATTCCCGCCATCAAGGCAAATCATACCAATAAACAACCCACCACATCGCTCAATAATTACATAAATGATCCCTACATAGAAACGGATCCAACTGAACATATTTAAGCTGATACAAGGTCCATTGCCTGATAATACTCTAACTAGAGACCTAACCCGCTATGGTCAACCACAAATCAACACTTGACACTCGCATATAGAACAGGACCAATTAAAACACCATCACAAGGCAACAACCAAACTAGAAGCCAAAGACATAAACAGGTACCCCAAATCATCCAACGACAGGGTCCAAACAAAAATATCAATATAGGACATAATGACAACTCAACCAGAATTGTAATGAAATTAAGCTTGACTGCAAACACCATTTAGACAAGATCCTAATACAAGCAATCTTTTCTTAAAACAACCAAAAGCATAAATAACCTGCAAACAAAGAATTTCTAGACAATAAGAAAGTACAACTATTTAATACAAAGAAATCAACTTGGCATTTGTCCAATAAGTTAAATAAGATCTCATAGAAATAATTCTCCTAACGTATTTTAACATAATTATCAATTATAAAAATTATAAGCTTTTCCGAAACATTCAAACTATGTACTGATTTTATAACTATAATATAATTGTATGCATACCTATATATATATATCAACTCATAACCAGTATTTAAATAACAATAAAATAATATAATACCCACCATAATGAAAAAAAACACACATCTAATATATAAATATATATATTATTTATTATTTTATTTTATTTTTAATTATTATTTATTTATTTATTTTTTAAAACATGTAAATAATTTCCAAATTCATTAAAACCCCTTTTACAGAATTTACATAGAAATAAAATTCCCAACTCAATAAAACTCATTCACATAATTTTATTCCAATTACTTTTTTTTAAAAATTAGATAAACCAATAAATTTAATACACAATTAAATTTATTTCTAAAGAAATCAACTAATTTCACAGAGATTTATTTAAAGGATTGTCAGATCAAATCAAACAAGAGAGAATAATTTTCTTAATTATCTCAAAATTAAACTACTCCCATTAACTAGAAAATTAACATCAAGCAAGAATTTTAAATCAAAACTTGAATTAATGAGAAGAGGGTTTTGGATCTGACAAATAATTTACACACACACCATTCAAAGAAAAATAGAATTATTTTCTTAAAAACCAACAAATCAAAGAAGCCACCCAACCTAGTATAGCTTTCCTGGAAGAAATCTGTAGAAGAGCCCTAATCTTTTCAATAAGCTTCCAATAAATTTCTTCACCTAAATTCTTGACCTACTTCCTATGTATCTAAAATAAAGACCTATTCCCTATTTAAACTAAAATTCTAGGTTCAATAGCTTTTCTCAAAAACCTAAATTTAGAATAAAAGTAATTTTATTTTATTTTCTAATTTTATAACAAAAGACAAGCTAACATGCAATAATTAAAAATAATTATTCTTTCTTTTCTTTTCTCATGGAAATTAATTAATTTTCTAAATAAAGAATTTAAACAATACTTTAATTCTAATTAATTTTTTTATTCATTTTTTATTTATTTATTCTTTTATTTAGAATTCTAGGAACAATAAATAGAATTAATCCAATTTATTTCCACTAAAATTTAAATAAAAATATATTTCTAATATCATGCAGCTTGCAACTTAATTTAATTAATTAATTAATTAAGTTTATGGAATTATCTCATAGTTGAATTGTTTATGCATTGAGATTATAAATTTAGTTAATTCAAAGAAATGTTTTTCTCCCTCTTTAAATTTTTTTTAAATTAACAAAGCTAATAGTTGCATTTCACAATATTAATGAGGGTAAAATATTTTTAATTAAATTAAATTCTCAAAATCAATCTTACACACTATATAAAATAAATATGAATAAAACTCACTTTTCTAATAAAAATTGATTTTCTTAAATAATTAAAATTAATCTTTCTATTCCAAAAACAAAAGGAGATTAAATTATTTCTATTTCAAATAAATTTAAATCTTTCCTTTTTAAAATGCATAAACTGAATAAATTTGTTATTTAAAATTAACCATTAAATTAAACTTGCTACAAACATAAATAGAGCGATCTTTTTTAATTAATGATTAATCACATAAAAGAAACTTATTTATTTTAATTCCTCAATCACTAATGCATAAATGAACACATTAAATTAAAATAAATACTTAGGGTTAAATATTTCATTTACCACATGCCAAGCATGCAAACCAAGTACGCCAACCAATTACCCGACCCACAAACCCAAATAAAAAGGGAAACTAATGGATCATAGACAACGCTTACTTGAGCATGACTAGGCTAAACTGAG
This sequence comes from Cryptomeria japonica, assembly GCF_030272615.1. NCBI lineage: Eukaryota > Viridiplantae > Streptophyta > Pinopsida > Cupressales > Cupressaceae > Cryptomeria > Cryptomeria japonica. The sequence continues at coordinate 123,006,902 of NC_081406.1, read as the reverse complement.
GGTTTTATGACCATCCAACCCAAATTCTAAAGACAAAAGAGGTATACTCAACCTTGCGAATCCAGGTGAAGACGAACCTCACACCTAGTCAGTACTATACTTGCAATCTCCTGCAACCAAGAGTCACACGTGCATACATATATATATATAAATGAAGATGTTAGCTCGAGATTAATAACAAGAATTAGGAGAACAATTAGAATTACATAAGAATCGATGCGAAAGCACATTAACAAGTACGCACAATAATCATAATTCTGACTACAACATTACCTCATGGTAATTCAACCATTCAAGATTGCCACATAAAAAGTCAACTAAGGTCAAATCGGTTTTACAAAGCTGACTAGGGTAGGGGTATTACAGATAAAATGATAAGACCACTAATGGTGGAGAGACCATATAAAGTGGAATGTGATAACATGATACACCACCTAAAGTGGAAATGCTCCTAAAAGCTCCTATGTGGTCCCTAAGTAAGCTTAAGTGATGTGTAATTAAGACCTAGGTGAAGACTAACCAAGGTACAACACTTTAATCACACCAACACATTGAAGTTAAGTTCCACACACCTTGTAAAACATTCAACATTTAGTGAAATGGGTAAATACAATTTGGTGGACAATGTTTATTAAAGAAAATCAAAACTGCGTGGAAAGTTAATGGGCACTTGATCTATTGGTGAAGTTGAATGGTTATAAATGAGCTCACTAGAGATCAAGTCTTGTTGAGTCAAAGGCCCTCACATCATAAGAAGGGATGAGTTTATGATTGTGTTCTAGGCAAATTTAACAACATGGATACCCCTCAGTCCTTGAATTTTAGCTGAATAAGTTTCACCTAAGACTTTGCTATCAAATCCAATAGCTAAACGATCTTTGTGAATGATATTACTAGTAACAAATAAGAAATAATCACGCATCCATGTGCAAATCCTTGTAATGTAGTTCAAAAAAATTGTACGGGTCAACCAAATGAAGACAAGCATGAGGTATCATGATTCTACACACAAATCCAATGACCACTTGTGCTTGTAGACAATGTTAGGGTATCATCCAACCAGGTCAACTTCTACCATTACCACTAGTTAGTTGTCCACATCTTGGCAATAAATACTCTGATTTTTGGCTTAACGTTATTGGACTCATCCTAATGGTATCTGAATTTCTATTCCTTAAAATGCATATTTCAGTATAGCATTGGTTCAATCACTTCAAATCCTTTGTCTATCTTTCACTAGTCCCTCAATGCTTCCTCTAAGTCTTCTTGTCAGCGCTGCCATCTGTGCCCTTTTCTTTCGATGCTCTTTATGCATTGATCCGCAGTACGAATATTGCGAAAGCAATCAAACATGTGGGAGCAAAAGCTTCACGTTTCCTTTCGGCGTAGGAAATGGAAGTTGTGGTCTCCCTAGCTTTGAGATCGACTGTGTGCAGGAGTTACGTCCAGTAATTGGAATAGGGAACACCAACTACACAATATTACTGATTTTCTTTGACAATCGGACATTTATGCTAACAAATGACAAGATTTTCCAAGATTTCACATCTTCTTATCTGATCGATTCAACCTGGGACTCGGGCAACAAAATCTTTAATATCATCAACGTTAGCAACGCAAGTGAAGAAGTTTATATGTGTGGTGAGAAATGTGTATCATATCCACCAGAATATCTGAATCTCTCATGTTCCCCCAGAATGGTGAACGTTCTAGCAGCAACAGTGCAATGGAATTATCCCCAAGAACGAGAACATACTTGTAGAGGTTGTGAAAAAAGTAAGGGCTTTTGTGGGTATAAAACTCCTCAGTTAGGGGACTTCTTATGCTTTTGCCAGGATGGACCTCATTCAAAGCACTGCCCGAAAGGTATTACTCTTCATTCAAACATTTAGTAATATCTTTTTTCCTTTCTCGTCTGATGATTGATGTCTGTAACGGTGCACACATTTTGATAGGCAAAAGAGGAGTTGTAATAGGTGTTGCTAGTGGAGCGGCAGGCTTGCTGATAGCTGCAGTAGTGGTTGTAGTTTATTATTGGATCTCAAGGCCTTCTTGTGAGGTGGAGCAATTCCTTCATGATTATGTTGATGAAATGCCCAGCAAATATTCATATTCTCAACTGAAGAAGATCACCAATAATTTTGCAGATAAATTAGGTGAAGGCGCTTTTGGTGTGGTTTACAAAGGAAAGCTCTCTAGCGGTACTATGGTGGCTGTGAAAATTTTGGATCAGTTGAGACACAGTGAGAGCCAGTTCATGAATGAAGTTGCAACTGTCGGAAGGATCCATCACGTTAATTTGGTTCGACTGATGGGCTATTCCTTTGAAGAAGCTAGAAGAGCACTTGTCTATGAGTACGTCGTGAATGGGTCTCTGGAGAAGTTTATATTTGTAGAAAAAGGAAAAGAACAGATGCTCAATTAGGACCAGTTGTATTCAATTGCTTTGGGCGCAGCTCGTGGGATTGCGTATTTACACCAAGACTGCAACAGATGCATCATCCATTTCGACATTAAGCCTCACAATATACTCTTGGATGCGGATTTCATAGCCAAAGTAGCTGATTTTGGTCTGGCTAAGATTTGTGGAAAGGGGGACAATCACATCACTTACGACAATGAGAGGAACCCCAGGGTTGTAAAAAAATGCAGCTGTAGCTGCACAGTATAGAATTGATCTGCTAGAAGAAAAAAGAAAAACAGAGTTTTCAGGAAAAATATAGAGCAAAATAACAGAGTTTCTATTAATCAAAGGAACAAAATACAATAATAATGAAAATGCATACGAGCATACACCTTTTGCTGTGTTTAGATCCTTGCAGTGTTTAGATCCACACTTTGTGGATGTAACTCAAGAAACTTGAGTTAGACTTACATGTTAAATTCACGTTAATGGAGGAGATTGAGGCTAACAGATATTAACAGATTATGATCCATAATCTATGCAGGTAACTGTAAAATAACACCAACAAAACTAGAAGAACTAGAAGTTAACGCTAACACCCTCCCTTAAGTCTAACTAAAGAGATAGAAGAGGAAAGAAATCAGAAAAGAGGGAAAACCCAGTGGGAAGAAAACCCCCCCTCAAAATAGATACTAACATAATGAGAAAACTATTGTGGTATAGTTTCTTTCACCCCAAGAAGATCTCGGAGAAAGTGAAACTTCTGCATAGTGAATGTCTTCATGAATATGTTAGCAATCTGTTGAGACATGGGACAATACTGTAAATCAATGATGCCATCATGGATCAGATCTCGGATGAAGTGCATGTGGATCTCGATGTGCTTTGTCCATTGTCGTTGTACAGGATCTCTGCAAACCTTCAATGTACTTTGGTTATCACACCAAATGATGATTGGTTGATGAAAACATATACCCAGCTCAGTGAGAAAATTTTACAACCAAAGAACTTGAATGGTAGCATTGACTGCACCTCGATATTCAGCCTCTATGGATGATAGAGCAATGGAAGATTGCTTTTTTGACCAACAAATGGGACCAGAGCCCAAACAAAGAACATATCCTGAAGTGGACTTGCGATCAATGCTATCACCAACCCAATCAGAATCAGTATAGCCAATGAGATCCAAAATATGTCCAGTTGAATAATGAATCCCATAGCTAAGGGTTCCTTGAACATAGTGAAGTATACACTTGGCAGCTTTCCAATGTAGTTCATGAGGCTCGTGCATGTATTTGGAAACAACACCCACTGCATATGATAGATTTGGATGAGAGTGAGTGAGATAAAGAAGACTCCCCACAAGTTGACGATAGAGTGTGCAATCAACCAATGGTGTGTCTTGGCCATCCTCAAGCTTTAGTCTGGACAAGAAAGGTGTGGGTGTTGGCTTACAATCACTCATGTGAAATCGAGCTAGAATATCCCTTGCATACTTGGATTGAGCAACTTGGACACCTGATTCATTATAGTTGATTTCAAGACCAAAAAAAAAGTTGAGGAGACCCATGTCTGTCATGGAAAATCTAGCATGCAAAGTTGCTTTGGTTGCAGCAATGGCTTTGACTGAATCACCTATTATTAGCAGATCATCTGCATAGAGTACTATGAGCAATAGAGAGTCAGATGTTCTAATCATATAAACATTTGGATCAAATTTGCATCGCATGAAATTTTGAGACAGAAGTTAAGAATCCATTTTAGCATACCAAGCTCTAGGTGCCTGCTTGAGGCCATAGAGTGACTTCTTGAGTTTGCATAACAATGAGGAATTGTGTACATACCCTTGTGGATTCTCCATATAGATCTCTTCCTCGAGATCACCATGAAGAAATACATTCTTCACATCCATCTGATGTATCTCCCACCTTCTTGCTGCTGCAATTGCAAGAGCCAACCGAATGGAATCCATTTTTGCCAATGGAGCAAAAGTTTCATCATAGTCAATGCCATGAACTTGCTGAAAGCCTTTGGCTACCAACCTTGCTTTGTATCTACTTACATGGCCATCTGCTGATTTCTTTGTTCTATAGACCCATTTACACCTTACAAGTTTGCGATCAGGTGGAAGTGGAACCAAGTCCCAAGTGTGATTCTCAATGAGAGAATTGTACTCCTCATCCATGGCTGCTTCCCAAAGAGGGTTCCCTATAGCTTCTGGATAAGTTAGAGGATCAGATTCTTGAATCATATAGGCATGCATTGGCATGATGGGATCAATAGCTAAAAGTGCATGAGGGGCATCATATATATCAGCCAAGCTCCTAGTCCTTTGATTTTTCACAGGAGATACTGAATCATCACTAGAAGCCCAATCAAGAACTGCACCTAGATCTGTACATGCATTCTCAAGTTCATCTAGATTAGATTCAGATGCATTAGAAATCAGATCTAAATGATTGCATGTATTATCTTTGAGATCTGTAAGAGGAGAAACAAAAGAAGTATTGGAATGTGACTCCTGAGATGCATGCATGGGACTTTCATCAAAGTAGACACTCCTATCAATTAAGAGTGTTTTTGTTGAAAGATCTAACAATCTATAGCCCTTTACACCATCTAGGTATCCAACAAAGATGCATTCTTTGCTTTGACGCTCTAAAGCTTTCCTCTTCTCTACAAGAATGAGAGCCCATGTGCATGATCCAAAAATTTGAAAGTGGGTCACTTCTGGTTGCATGCCACTCCATGCTTCAAAAGGTGTCTTTCCTATGATAGATTTGTGAGGAGATCTATTTTGTATGTATGAAGCACAATTGATTGCTTCAGCCCACAATTTGGAGGGAAGAGATCTAGCATGCAACATACAACTAGCCATCTCCTTCAAGGATCGGTTCTTCCTCTCAGCTACCCCATTATGCTGCGGAGTGTAAGGAACTATATTCTGCAACTGTATTCATGCTTTATCACAAAGATGTTGAACATCATTTTTGACATACTCCCCCCCATTATCTATGCAGAGGATCTTGATCATTTTGTCTAATTGATTCTCCACATGGGCTTTGAAAATCTTGAGATTCTCAAACACCTCAGATTTGAATTTGAGAAAATAAACCCATGTGTACCTTGTACAATCATCAATGAATGTTAGGACATATCTATCTTTACTCATGGAAGGATCAGGAAATGGACCCATCAGATCACTATGAACAAGTTCTAGAGGGGAGGAGGCTCTCCATGTAATCTCCTTTGAAAATTTTTCTTGTGGATGCTTTCCAAGAGCACAACCTTCACAAACTCCATCAGAAAATTCTATGGTAGGCATGCCTTTCACCATCCCTTGTTTGCTCAATTGCTACATGTATCTAAAGTTCAAATGACCAAATCTTTCATGCCAAACTCTACTTTCATCATTTGCATGTGTTAGAAGTAAAGTAGAATTTGATTCGGCAACAAAATCAGTAAAAGTGTACATATGAGATTGATGATTTGCCTTACCAACAACAATTTTGGAGTTGTCCTCAATATCAAATATGCTCACAGAATCTCGAGTGAATTCAACTATCCTACCGGTGCCAGTGTGTGTCATTTGATACATAGAAAGAAGATTGACAGAAAGATTTGGAATGTGCAAGACATTCTCAAAACTTCCAATTCCCATCTCAACCTTCCCTATTCCAGTTGCTGCTACAGAAGATCCATCTGCCAAGCGAATAGGTGAACCAGAATATGGTTTCAAAGAAGAGAGATCATCTTTTATGGCTGCCATATGGTGTGAAGCTTCTGAGTCTATGATCCAGGCATCTGAAGAAGAATGAATAGCAATCAATTCATGAGCATTGTTTCTTGTTTCTAGTGCTCTTTCTTCCTGCTTCTTCTTGGCACCTTCTGGGATAAGGTTACCAAGATTATTTTGCTAAAGTGTTTGTGCCATGAGATCAATGGTCTTCTTCATGCATGATGTTTCTAGATGGTAACCATGGTTGCAGTAGTTGCACTTTGATTTGCCCTTTTTGTCCTTCTTTTCTTTTGAGTTGGTAGATCCATCTGGAGGTTTGGGATTTCCTTCCTTTCTTGGATCTAGTTCTTTCTTCCCTTTGCCTTTGGATTGCTGATTGGATTTGGAGTTGTTCTTTCCACTTCCATGCACAACAAGTGCATGAGCATTGGAGTTTTTCAATGTGCCCATCTTTATGAGCTTATCTTGCTCATGTATCAAGGACTCAATGAAGGCATCAAGTGTGGGCATCTTCCAAGTTTCTCCTGTTGTGAGCCTAACTATGTGGAAAGCAAAGACAAATATTGCATATTCTGGACCTAGCTTTGATAGAATAGCAATGATTAATTTGCTTTCTTCCTTGGATTTGTCAATACCACATCCTTTAAGCTGAAGCAATAAGGATTTGAACTTTGTGAAGAAATCTTGAATATTATCAAAACTTCTTGGATCTAATGAGTTGAACTCATTTTCAAGAATATGACCTCGCATCTCATCCTGCTTTCCAAAGAGTGTCTCCAATGTCTTCCAAATGTCATTTGGAGTTTTGCATGCCTCAATAGGAAACAACAATTCTGGAGAGATGGATAACCATAGCAGACCAAAGGCTTCATCGATTCAATTGAAGTATTTAGACTTTTCAACTGCTGGATTGGGTTCAACCTCTGTATTCATCACTATCTGATAGAGGCCTCTACTTCTAAGCTGAAGCAGAATCTTTGGCTTCCAATCAAAATAGTTGTATGGTGTGAGAATAGCAGAGGCTAAGAACTCCATTTTTCAACTCTGATCTTCTATATCTGCAACAAACAAAGATTTTATTTTCCTTTCTAGCACCTAAGCTCTGATACGATGTAAAAAAATGCAACTGTAGCTACACAGTATAGAATTGATCTGCTAGAAGAAAAAAGAAAAACAGAGTTTGCAGGAAAAATACATAGCAAAATAACAAAGTTTCTATTAATCAAAAGAACAAAATACAATAATAATGAAAATGCATACGAGCATACACCTTTTGCTGTGTTTAGATCCACACTTTGTGGATGTAACTCAAGAAACTTGTGTTAGACTTACATGTTAAATTCACATGAATGGAGGAGATTGAGGCTAACAGATATTAACAGATTATGATCCATAATGTATGCAGGTAACTATAAAATAACGCCAACAAAACTGGAAGAACTAGAAGTTAATGCTAACAAGGGTACGTTGCACCAAAGCTTTGGTATAGAAATTTGGGTTCTGTAACGGACAAATCAGATGTTTACAGTTTTGGAATGGTGTTATTGGAGATAGTTGGAGGAAGGAAGAATATTAATTTGTAGGCAAGCAGGTCCAGTCAAATTTATTTTCCAGAGTGGGCTTTCAAGTTGATAAAAAATGGGGAGTTAGAGAAGAGGGTAAGAGAAGTTTCAAGAGAGAGAGGATGCATAGACCATGAGAAAGAAATACGGCTAACAAAAGTGGGATTGTTGTGCATCCAACACAATTCTGCAAACCGGCCAGCGATGAGAAGCGTGGTACAAATGTTGGAAGGCAATGGTGATGATGTGAGTAATCCTCCCTTTCCTTTCTACTCTTCTCCTTCCCCGCTATCTCCATTCCTGTCGCCTGAATCTTTGGTCATAGACTTTAACAACATGATTAAAAGAACCGGCGAGGTGTAAACACAAGGTTTGAAACATTAGCTATCTTATAATTGCTCTTCTTATTATATCACTGAAAATTATTATAATTGCTCTTCTTTATATATAGACATTTAAATATTAAATAAACTTAATTGATCTATTATGAATTTAATTTAAAGCTAACAACATTTTAAATATTCTAACATATTATTAAAAATCAATTTAGAATAATAGATATTCTTAAAGAGGAGTCACTACATTTAAATCTCATGATACCTAACCTTAGGACACTACTAGTTTCAATTCATCCTATGAAGTATTTCTTATTTTAAAACTAGAAAAAAAGTTAGTTATGTTATGATGAAATTTACAAAAAGTAAGAGTTGCAACCTTTGCAACTAAGGACACAACTTCTAGTTGTATCCACCAAAAGCTTTAATTTAGAGGCATGCTTGCTACCCAAAGGAAGAAAAATGATGGGTAAATATCAACTGATTGAGAAGTTGGGAGAAGGTCGTTATGGGATTGTTTGGAAGGCCATTAACAAATGGACTGATGAAGTAGTGGTGATCAAAAGATTGTACAAGAAAAAGAATGATAGGTTCTATGAATCCCTCTTCAAGGAAGAAGAGAAGTCTCTACGTGCACTTCAACACCCCAATATTGTATCACTATGGGTCACCTACGAGGAAGGAGGGCACTCCATATAGTACTAGAATACATGGATTCTGATCTATGGAGAGTCATTAAGAATAGAAAACAACCCTCCTTGAGTAGAACAGTTCAAAGACTATGTTTTAAGATTTTGAAAGCTCTGGAATACATGCATGGACTTGGGTATTCCCACCATGATCTCAAGCCTGAAAATCTCTTGCTGGAGGGAAACAACATCAAAATTTCAGACTTTGGCCTTGCTAATAACTTGAAGGAGAAAATGGAAAAGAACGAGCCCTTGGATCCACATGTTGCAACCATAGCCTATAAAGTGCCTAAACTTCTACTCAAATCATCATGCTATGATTTCGCCATTGATATGTGGTCACTTGGAGTCATAATAGCTCAGTTCCATGGTCTTGAACCCATTTTTGGAAGTAGAAGTGACTGGAGAAATCAGATTTATAACATATGCTCCGTGATTGGATGCCCCAATGAAAAGACATGGCCTGAGGGATTGAAGTTAGCAGAGTCATTGGATTACCAATTTCCAAAAGAGTTTGATGGGGAGAATTGTAGGAAGAATTTGCGTAGATTGATGTCGACTGCGAGTGAGGAAGTGATTGATCTTGTAAAGCATTTGTGCTCATGGGATCCCAAACGTAGACCCACTATAAAACAAGCACTCAGCCACCCTTTTTTCCAGTCGTGTAATAATACTATGAATCCAAAGTTTTTCAGGTATCAGACGAATAGTGTGCTATCGCAAAATGTGGTATTTTATGGCTTCGATGTTTTTAACAGTGAGAAAGAAGAAAGAAGCATTCAGGGATGTGTGGGTAGAATTTCAAGAAATTCTAAAGAAAAGGGTTCGGCTAGGATTTCAATAGAAAAAGGTTCAAGTATAATTTCAGATTGATGTGCATGGCATTAACTATTTTTCAGATTAGATTTGGTATTTTAGTACAGTGCCTAGCTTACTTGGATAATATTCAATAAATGTACATAACTAGCTTTAACATTATGTATTGGATTAAGTCAACCGATACTAAATGTTGTATGTGTTCAAGTTTAATATAAAAATGAATAAAAATGTGTGGATCAGATTAAATCCACTGTCTTTTAAAATAGGGAAAACAATACTAAATCAAAATAGTTATTTATGAAGGCTTTGGGTCTCTTTTAGAAGTCCATTTTCGTTCTCATGTCATGACATAACTTTGATATAGGAAACCTCTTGATCTTTACTTTTATTGCAAGGTTTTTTTTTTTTTTAAAATGGTAATATCATTCTAGTAGTTTCATTTCATGTTGATAGTTTTTCAACTTTGGACAATGGTTTGATTGAGCAAGTGTTCTTGAAACTTTCACAATGCAAGTAATTTGATCTTTTTAGCATATAACATATTATATATTCTTGAGTTTGATAATGCTTGTAAATGGCTAGGGTATTTTATTTTTAAGAATATTTTGTTGGGAGAACTCTCCTAGAATATATCCAAAGAGAATGGGTTAATAAATATTGGGCTCTACATAGGATTTGAGTTAATGTAGTCCAAAATCTTATTAAAGGTTTTTTATATTCTATTTTGTTAAGGTTAGTCATGTAGTGGTTATCTTTAAACATGACTCAGGGTATGTTTTTGTGTCTCTCTTGATTTTTCCACTTTGGACATCCAACTTTTTTTTATCCTAGATGAAAAGATGCTTTGTATACCTATTTGGCTTAAATTTCTAGGGCTACATTTACCTTGTTGAAATTCTAGCCACTATTGCTACCTCATATGGCAAGGTCATTTTCGTGGAGCTTAATAAATTTGACTTGACTCACACACAAAAGTGTGTGTGTAGAGGTTGATATTTCTAAGAATCTAAAAGAGTTTGCGAATATATAGATTGGCAATTTGTGTCACATCTAGTGTGTTTTTACCTTAGCTTGCTAAATATTTGCCTTGGGTGTTAGTCATTTAATCATAAGATTAAGGATTGTCCTATAGAGAGTGGACAAGGATGTCTCCAAATCCTCTAGATAAGGGGAAAGAGGTAGCTTCTTCTATTAGTGAGGCTTCTTAGCCCACTTTTTTTAGAATTTTATAGTTGAGATTTGTTTTATCCGCACATCTAGAGAATACTATTAATTTTCTCCTCATGTGCACCTACATTGTTCTTGTAGTGAATTAGGGTTGGGGAAGAAATGTTTTTGAAGGAAAAAGAAAGATCTAAACTCTCAACATCCAATTTAAAATTTTCTTGAGTATGTTAAATTATAGGATCACTATTCCTCTCTTAGAGAGTTTGATAGAGATGACATTCCTTTTGATTCTTGTCAATGAATTGTATTTTCTATAATGTCTGAGGTTTTATTGACCTCTCTAGGAAGTATGCTATGAGAGATGCTCATAAACAATTAGACTTGGATATCCTCTATTTGTTGAAGGTTGAAATTATTGATTTCTTATTTTATGTAGCTTCTTGTGTTATTTAGCCAACTAGTCTATTTTTCCTAGTAATCATGATAGGCGAAAGATATTTTCTCATCTTTCTCTCTCCAGTGGCTTTAGCATGTTGTTGATCGTGATAGTGATCCCACCAATTAAGTGATTTGGAACCTCTTAAATATTGAAAATCATACTTTTAGTATGCTTAATATGCATGCTTCCACTAATATTTTTAATGGATTTCTTTTGTGATGATAGATAACTTATTTAATGCCTAACATAAGGTGGGTTATGCATAAGAGTTCTAATATGATTAAGAGGCATATGATAAAGATGGGAGTTTTCTCTTTGCATGGGACAACTAATGAACAAGGGGTGTGGTATTACATGCAAAATAAATTGGCCCTTTATGGTCCCAAAATGGGTCATCACTATAATCATATGCATTGGATTACATAGAATAATTTAGGATAGACCAGAAAAAGTATTTAAATGCCTTGATTGTGTTATGATCTTTGTTCATATGTTGTGTTCTTTTGCCAACTATTTTTCTCTTCCAATCAAGCCCTTTTAAATTTTAATTTATTCTTTGTATTGACATATTGATTTGGTGATAATATAAAAAATAAATTAAATCAGATTTCATAAACTTGAAGAGACCAATGGGTACATGATGGTTAATAGACAAATTAAAAGTTTTAAAACATGAGCTTTATTTGATTATTTTGGTGAAGGTGAGTATAATTTTATTAATCAACAAATACCATAGGTGACTTATCTTGAAAATGATCTTTTAGTTATTTCTTGTTACTACTCAATACCAAAGTTAAAAATATAAATGTAAACCTCTTCGAGTATAATCAACAAATACTTCTTGAAGTTGAATAATGCATAATCTTCCTCAAGTATTTTGAATAAAAATCATTCTAATGTAACCTATAAACTCAATAAACATATATTGTATCTTTATAAATATGCTGTGAAACAACCTAAAGATATCTTGTAGCACAATTACAAGTCTAATGTTCATTTAATATGTTGAAAATTTCTAAATCATCCATTGAGAAGCACTTGAGAAGGAATATAGTAAGGATTAAGACCATAAAAATGTATCAAAATTAATAACAATACTAGTAAATGAATCCTTGTATATGTGGTAATATAGGATTGCTTCTGATCCTAGATGTTGTTGAATCAATCATACTAGATAATAAGTTTGTGAGCATAGATCAAAAAATGTAGTTGAGTGGTTGAACCACCCTTTAGAATGTAAACAATATTTAGCATACTTGAAAGTACATTATCTAGCATACTCCAATGTTGTTATGGGTATTGACGCTAAAAGTTTTAGTTATTTTCCTACAAATTCTTTTCGATTGCATTCATGTTCAATAATGAGACCTAAGCATAAATATGTAGTTTGTATTTTGAGTAATTAAGGGCCAATCACCTCAATGACTATGAATGGTCTTTCTTCTTTTGGATTAGGCTTCAACACATTTCCAAAGCCATCATTTTATCCATCTATATGCTTGCCTTTGCTACCACTCTCTAGCTACACAATAAGCCCTAACAAATATTGCATTATCCATTTTCAATCCATCGGGCACTCTAAGCTTCGATTAACTCATTTTAAAAGAGGTTGTAGACCAATGGTTATCATGAATAGGCCTTAGGATTAGATGGTCAACATTTTTAGATACTAAAAATACCACAAAAATATTTACCAACTAATGAGTAATAAACTATCATGTCACCCCAAATTCAAAATTCATTTTTTCCCTTTGAAAAATCATCAAGGGCATTAACACTAGGCTTACTACTATTTCCAACTTGCAACCACATGGCATCATGCTTTTCAAAATAAACCTAAGAACCCATCTAACTAAATACCCATTGGTCTCAAGAACAAATCAATGCCATAGTAGAGATATAAATAGAAAAAGGGAGGCTAGATGGTTCCACCACTACTACATAAAAATACATTGTACCATAATATTCAACCCATAAATGCCTAACTCATTTGGTTCATCCATATCACTATTTTTTTATTGATAAGAAAACACCACATGCATACCACATAAGTCAAGAACTCATTAAAATTAATATATGAGCAAATATTAATATGCTCCAATAAAAAAAACTGCTCCTTTGTAGAACCCATGTGATAAGATGGCTCCTTTGAAGAACCTATTGTAGCCACAAATGCTTGCCCTTTTCCCTTAGACTATGAGGAAGAGGAAGGAGGTGAATCCTTCTTTGTGTGGGCGGATGGCAAGTTGATGTTGTTTTTCTTAAGAAGATTTGTCAACTCATCAACTTGCTTGGTGTGGCATCGATGCTCATCATGACCATACTTCTTGCAATATGCAAAAGTTGGTTTATCCTTCTTAGGTGGAGTCCCCTTCTTGGAAGAGGATGAAAAATCACCTTGTGATGGAGAGGATGATTGCCCTTTTTCCTGTTGTGGTTTTGACTTAGATTGCTTCTTCTTCTTGTTGGAATCTTTGCCTTGACTCCCTTGATTAGCCACCAAAGCCTTGGACTTTGAAGACTTGAGAAGCCCATGTTCAACAACTTAGATTGTTCCAATATCAATATTTCTGTGAAAGCATCAAATGAAGGCATAATGTAGGAACTCCCCACTTTCAAACGATGAGTTTGGAAGCTAGACAGAAATGCTACATATTCTAGTACAAGCTTGTCCAACAAGTTGAATATAAACTGAGCATCCTTTTTGTCAATTTTACAATCCTTAAGCTTTGCTCTTAGTTCATTTGCTTTGGTGACATAATCTTGGATTGTATCAAAATTCTTGGGATCCAAGTTGGTGAGCTCATTGTCAATCTTGTAACCTCTGATTTCATCAACTTGACCATACAATTTCTGAAACATATCCCATGCCTCTTTGATTGTAGTACACTTCTCAATGTGAAAATGAGGTAATCTGATACATACTTATGAAAAGTTCCAAGAGCCATGCAATTCTTAGTGAGCCATTCTAACTAAGCATTAGGATCAACCTTAGGATCAGGTGGTGCTGCTATTGTTCCATCTATGTAATGTGTGAGACCTTTTTCCATTAATTTGCTCCATACTTTAATTTTCTATGATGCATAATTATGTGGAGTTAAAGGTAGAAATTTATGAGGACTCATTGCAACAAAAATGAAAGAGCACAAGGAAAGAGAGGCACAATCACACAAGACACCCCCCAAATTCACTCAATCAAAGAACCCCACCCCCAAAATGATGATTTGACACTTTGTACTTAGTGCGTGTACAATGGGCCACTTGCAAAAATGGTAAAGTGGACTTCTAATTTCAACTTTACAACTACCTCAATAAGGCCAAAGGAGACTCGAACTAATAATGCAAGATATCTAAACCAAGATCCAAACAAATTACAATTACCAATTAGGCCAAATAAGACCAATATCTGAAAGTACAATTTCTACTCAAAATATCTAAAAAGTAATCATAAATTATGAAAGTAGATGAAAAAACATGCACTTTAAAAAAAAACAGCACCTGAAAAGGAGGTTGTATGAGCTCAAACGAAGCCTTTGAAGTTGCAAAATTGATGATTGGATAGGTACAGTTGAGAGAATCAGAAAATTCTGAGAAAATTGTGCACCAAAATCAAAAAATAACCACACTACTATGGAGAGGGGTCTAAAAATTTCAAAAAAATGCTAGGTGGCGCTAACTGGGCAGATCTGCTAATGTGGCAGGCAATCACAGTGATTAGGCAGGTCCACATGGCAAGAGGCTGGGGCCTGGTGTCGGAGGTCCGACAAGATGTTTGCCGAGGGCAGGCTAGGCCGGTGGGATCTACAGAGACTAAGGGCCAGTGGGCGGTGCCCGAGGGCCGGCGGAAGGCACCGAGGTCGGGCTAGCAGTGGAGGGCATGCACGAAGACCGGCGGGAGTAGGTACAAGTACGACAGCACATGCAGCAGTCGGCCTGTAAAATCTGCAATACACGTAGGGTATAGAGATTACGGAGGGGGGAGTCTATAGGCCCCAAAAGATTTTTTTTCATTTTTTTTTTCACTATAGCCTTTTTTCAATTTTTTTTCCAAATTTTTTTTTCCAGAAAACATATTTTTCAATTTTTTTTTGAAATCTGTACGACTATAGCCGGAATAGGCCAAAAAAAATTTCTCACCAAATATAGTCAACTTTATAGTCAAAATACATGGAAACATCTTCCCAGACTCAACCATGATGTCCAAATCGCAGTACGAAGCCCCCAAAAAATGAAGATCCCCAAATCCAAAAATTGAAGCCTCCAAAATGTCTCCAAAAGACTAATCAATGAAGCCCTATAGGCTCTGATACCATGTGATATTTTTCCAAGATCAAGGGCACAATGAAAAGTATAAAAAAGAGAAAAAAGAATGACAAGAACAAACTGTATTCTCATCAATATGAAAATGATCAACTGGATTAACCAATACAATGAATATGGGCCTACTTATATAGACAAGGCCATATGGATATATGAGCACACAATCATGACATGTGGCTCAATGAGAAACAAGGGTAGGTAAGAAATACTAGGGGTAGATAGGAGAAATAATATAATATTCCACAAGAGGTGGATGATCCACCGAATGTGGAGTGTAACAACAAAATAAGACCACAAAAGGTGGAATTTCTCCTACAAACTATATCCCTATGTGTACACTTCCCTAAGTGTTTCAAATCCAAACTACGAAGAGATACATTATCATGAGTAAACTTAAGTAAAGTGTGATAATATCCATAATGAATATTTATTTACACCAAAAAAAAGAGTGATGAATTTGGTAATAATGCTTCGTCCAGTGTGGAGGAATGTGAAATAAGAGAAGAAAGTATTAGCAAGCCTATTGTGGAGAATTGTAACACAAAATGTGATGACCTTAATGCGATCAAGAACATAGAATTTTCTTTTTGGGACAAAAAATGGCCATGGTACAATTAAGTAGAGTACAACAACACTTTTGAGCATTTTAAACAAAAGATGAGAGAGAGGTCCCTCTCCTTTTTAATTTAAAAGGGAGTATAGGTTCAAGGGGAGTGTTGACTCTCTACTGTAAGTAGACATGAGGCCTTGTAGAGATGTACAAAATGTATCAATGCATGGATTATTTCAGATCGACAGAGAAAGTCCTAGAAAAAGTTTGCATACTTTCCTTTTCTATTGATGTCAAAGGCGTTGGAAACTTGAGTTATATTGAAATGTGTTGTCATTGATGTTAAGCTATTTGGTGTAATCATTGATTTCTTTATGTGTTGTAGATGGTCTAGAAGTGAGTTTTCTAATCTTGTTGTGTGGTTTGGTGGTCATGTAAGTAAGTATGAGGTGTTTCTTGAAGGTTGGTGTAGTGGAAGTTTCAATATGTGCAGGAAATAGTATTTATATGCAATGATGTACATAATGCTTGTGGAAGTTTCTAATAGTGAGGTTGTTTGTCAGAAATGATGTACATAATGCTTGGTGGTTCTCGGATATGTAGATTCAAGTGTTGCAACTTGGAGGACATGTTCATTTGGTTTATGCAATGTGCCAATTGAATTTTCTAGTGCTAGTTTGATTGGAAAGTGAAGTTATGTTGTTATGGGGTTGGCATGCTCAGTTGTGTTGGCTTATGGCTGACCCAATTGGTTTATCTTATTTGGATCTTTCTCTTTTTCTCTGAATATGCATCGAAGGTTGATTTCAAATGTTGTTATGGGTCTCACCATGTTGTGCATAGATTTGCATTATGTATTTGCAATTGAAGATGTTTTTGGGCCAATTGGTTAACATGCTTTATTGTCTGTCAACTTTGGAGGATGTGTAAGTGTGTGCAGTTCACTAGAATCATTTTAGAAGGACGTGTTGTGATGTGTCTGGTTCCCCTTTATCTCATGTAGTGAACCACATAAAGTGTTATTGGTTTGGGTGGTCTATTTTATGTAATATTATATATTATGTTTGTGGTTGGCCTAGTTGAGGGTTCCAATGAATGATCTTGTATATATAGATGTGTGACAGTATGAGTCAGTGTATGGAGTATGTGTGAATTGATGTGAAGTTTATATGAATGATATAAAAGTAGATTTGGTGAGAAAGTTAGTTAATGAAGAGCTTTAATGATGATATCTTCAATGTGATAGTGTTTTGAGACAATAGTTGATGTCATATGTGTTTGCCATGATATTGGTCACTTCACACAGTGGTTCAAGGACAATTTCATGATCAAGAGATCTTGTTCATTTCAATTCATCTATTCCCTATACCTACTAGAAGATAGTGTCTTCCTTTTGGAAGCTTGTGTAATCCCTTGTATCTTGTCCTAAGGATGTGCACCTTCATCTTGAAAGTCCACTCAGGTGAAGTGAGCTCCTTGGCCTTGAGCCCAAAACTTTGTAATCAATTATTCAATATTGTGAGTGTGATTTTCACCATGGTTTTTCTATGTTTAGGGTTTTCTACATAAATCTAGTGTTCATGTGTTTATTGTGTTTTGCAATTTCATGTTTCATAATTGTAATAATAAGTTGATTGTTCTATGGTGTGTTCAACAATTGGTATCAAAGTTAGATTTCTCTTAGAGAAGCTTAATTGCTTCAGGAAGATATAGAATGGTGTAGGAAGTTATTTACAAAGCACCAAAGTTTGATAGCACAAATTACTCCTACTAGAAGGAAATGATGGAATATCATTTGGAATCACTTTCAAGTGGAATATAAGATATTATCAAGACTAGGTATACTTCTTTGACAAATGGTCCTGAGAGACTAGATGAGCTCAAGGCACATGAGAATAATGAAAAGGCTAGAGTTGCAATTATCAGTTGCTTAAATGATCCAGTATTTTCTAAAGTTACAGGGTTGAAGTCTGCTAAAGAAATATGGGATAATCTAAGTAGTCTATATGAAGGTCATTGAAGATAAAGAAAGACAAGTTAAAAAATCTAAAGCATGAGTTTGAGAACCTGAGGATGTCTAATGATGAGAAAATTGAAATCTATCCGCACTGAGTAAATGAGATTGTGAGTGTAATTAGGGGTATTGGTGGAAAATTAGAATATAAAGAAGTTGTGAGAAAAGTGACGTTAACACTACCAAAATGCTACAAACCTAGGAAGTATGCCATTGAAGAAAGTTATGATATGGACAAATAGACTTTGGATCAATTCTATGGCTCACTCTCTACCTTTAAAATTGTTGAGTTAGATGATAATTTGTGAAAAGAAAATAAAGAAACAATATTCAAAGCTACCAAGAAGACTGAAAATGAACGTAAAGAAAGCAATGACATAAATGAGATAGAAGCAAATTTTGTGAGAAAATTGAAGAAAGGATTTGGAAAATACATAGGTAAGTCACCTTTCAAATGTTTCAATCATGGAAGAATTGGTCATTATGCTTCTAGATGTACTTGCAAGGAAGACTATGTGATAAGAGATTTCATGTTAATAACAAGGGAAATGACTTTATAGATGGAATAATGAAAGGTCTGACAATCTG
Source organism: Cryptomeria japonica (assembly GCF_030272615.1). Lineage (NCBI taxonomy): Eukaryota > Viridiplantae > Streptophyta > Pinopsida > Cupressales > Cupressaceae > Cryptomeria > Cryptomeria japonica. The sequence goes on along the minus strand of NC_081406.1, from coordinate 122,988,276 downwards.
TAAGTTATTAAGAATTGTAAAGTGAGTGTGAAGACCACACTACATGCAAAAGTAGAGCCTTAAGTGTGATAAATTGATTTTTGATGTTAAAATCATATGACAGGTAAGGAAATTTCATTGATTTTGAAAATTATGATGGTGGATCTATAAAGTTTGCAAGTGAGGAAGCCATACCTATTTGTGGTAAAGGTAAGTACTATTTTATGTCATGACCCGATTCAAAACACCTAGCTAGAAATTACTTTTAGAAAACCAGATACTTATATTGTTGACGTTTTATGCTAATAAATGCACATGATGACTTTGATTAGAGTATTAATAATGTTAGATCCAGTATTATGTTGTTTAATGATATTAATGATGATTAACTATTTATGGCGATGTTTAATATGTTAATGCCATTTTAGTTATGATGTTTAATGATATTAATGCTTTTGTTAGATTTCAAATGTGATGATGAATATAATGCATTTTTTATCGTGATCTGACGACTTGTTGTCAAGTTTGAGCTAGTTGTAGGTTGATCATTGAAGGCAGACATATGACCGAGGAGGAGTTTTTATAGCTTGTCAGTAGTGACCTAAGGAATGGGACCCTGTGCAAAACACAAATTAGATAGTAAATAATAAATTAAACTTAGGAATTTTTTATATCATTAAATTGATTAGAAATTTAAAATATAATAATTAATTATTTGAGAGTTAAACTATAAAATTATATAATATAAAACTATTTACGAGATTTAAATAAATAAATTATAATAAATTTATTTAGAAATATTTAAAGCTATAAATTAAATTACTAAATTCGAGAGATATCAATTGTAGAAATAAATGAATAAAATATATTAATTCGAAAGTTAAGTTACTAGATATGGAAAAACGAGGATGGCGTACAAGGCCGAAGCATGTAGAGGTCGAGCTAGGGCATTTTTGCCCTAGCTCATGATATTTTTCGTACAGGGGGTGGGTTTTGATCGATACTACAGGGAGGGGTGCGACTTCTTCTTTTCTGTTTGTTGCAGGAGGTAGCTCAGGGGTGATAGGTCCCCATTTCTTTGTATGTTGTTGCGGTTTGTCGTGTCGGCGGGGTTGGGAGGGCTCATGTTTGGGAGCCTTCCTTGGTGGAGTTTGGGAGGTGAGAGGGGTGGGTGTTTTCAGGGTGAGGGTTTTCTTTTCCCAGATCACAGAAACCAATACAAAAATATATAATGATACTAAAATACTCCATATACTGAACCATGATCCCAATAAACCAATCTGCGACCACTAAGCAATAAATCACAAGAATATGTTGATATCAACATGAAAACAACATATTATAGCAACAAAAATGCCCAACATGGCAGTTATGAATCCACCTATAGTGCCAAAAACTTGATCGAGGTTTCGACACTCTAGACAAAGAGAGAGCACATGGGCTTCACTTAGTGAACTTGGGTTATAGCACGTGCATTCACAACATACTAAAGAATCCCCCTATTTTTAAAAAATATTGCCATAAAATCCTTTTTTGTCATCCCCTCCCAATACACAACCTAAATTAAAAGCCCCCCTATCTTTGCCAAATATTATATTTTTTCATAGCTCGAATTAAAACCCCCCTTATTTTCACTGATAAATATTATGTACCCTCATTTTGGGGATATTAAACTCCCCAATATGAATGCACACGATATAATATTGCCTAGCCAATGAATCCCCCATGTGAGAGAAAGGGAGAGTTTTGCAATGTCTATAGTGACCAAACCTCGATCGAGGTTTTGACACTATAGACAAAGAGGGAGGGAGAGTCTTCCAATGTCTATAGTGACCAAAACTTGATTGAGGTTTTGACACTATAGACAAAGAGAGAGGGAGAGTGTTGCAATATCTATAGTGATCAAAACTCGATTGGGGTTTTGACACTATAGAGAGAGAGAGATATGAACATATGCATGTATACAAACACACAGACATATATATATACATACATATATATGTGTGTATATATACATATATGTATATGTGTGCATACACACACACACACAAATAGCCTTGTATTTATAGGCCTCCCAGAATAACTAGCTTAGTAACTAACTTTAATCCTGGGTTAATAACTAACTCTTTTCTACGTGAATTTCAATGAGTTAATAACTTACCCACTTATGCATAGAAGACGTCAATTTCCTAACCTTTGGTTACAATAAGTAACATAAGTCACTTTTACAAAAATAATATCAAACCCATTACATTGAAGAAATCATTCGTTTGTTGATTTTGTTGAGGTGGCCTCCATCTTCATTTGCTTCATTTGATCTTGTAATCATCTCACCATCTGAATTCATGTTCAAAAAAGTTGAATTCCATGTTCCTTGATTTAATGCATTGACATCGTTACTATAACATATGTATCATCAACATTAGAGCATCCTTGTGAGTTTCACATATGCTCTCCTCAATAGGATATTCGAACCTTTACGTTGAACAAGTAGGTGCTAAATTTCCCAAATTTATGGCACATATGATATACCAACTCTCTAGTATGTTCTCATTCTTAAAGGACTATGATTGCATTCAATTTCAATTTTGCACTTCAATCATCAGAAGGTGTTCGAGGGGGCCTTATTAATTCAAATCAAGAACTTCCTTGCAAAATCCATGTTGTACACATTCTGCAATTATTTCATAGGATGACATTATCTTCAATGCATTATATGAAATAGCTCACATCCCTTGTCTTCCCATCCACTTTTTTCTTTTTAGTAAAGTATTCCCAACTGTAATATATTGTTCTACATGTCTTGATGTCTACACCCTGATCCAAAACTCCAATTCTAGCACACGCAGGGATAGGATACTGGCAGAGGTTTTTGCATGCAGTTTTATGTTTGTTTTTTGTATTTGTTTGAAAGTTTCTATAGCCTTTTCAACAAATCCATCTTCTACATATTTTGTAAGCATCGCATTTCATAAGGTCACATTCCATTGAGGCATTCTTTCAAACAGTTCCAGCGACTTGTCTCTGCTCCACCTTTCCTTGATGCATTGTGTAAAACAAATTACACTATGATGAACATGTAAAGCTGAGATGGTGTAGGCCATGGACTAAGTTTCATGCATGCCACTGTCATCTATTTGAAATATTCTAGAGGCTTTTCAACAAATCCAATGACATATATTAGAAGTACCCTGTCTAACAAATGTCTGCGATTCCACATTTGCATTTCCAACCAAATTGTTGATGATACATAATTTAACTTCAATGCCTACAATTTCATTTATTCAAAGGTTTCCAAAGCAATAACAATAAATTCTTTTGGTAAACATCTGCACCATAATTATGTTTCATTGGACACCATCTAAATAGTCCACATCACCATCAAAAATACATCTGCATTGCGATGAGAAATAGATACCATTTGTAGAAAGTAAACTTGGTTATCCTTTCATCACCATTTATCATTCTATTAAACTCATTAAAACCACAATAAATCCACATATCATGACAATTTGAAGACATTCAATTATGATTATCGAGCAAAGAGGGAATAAAACTGTAATTGTGATGACAAAACTTCCATATTTTGTGAATTTTAACCAGCAACATATGATATTTTGCCCGTTTCAAAATCCATTTTGTGGATATCTTGCTATCATCACATTTCATGAGACCACGTTTCTTTAAAGCATTCTATCAAACACAACACATTCCATGTTTGAGATTTCGATGTTTTGCAGTTTACAAACATGACATGTTTTGCTTTGTTGTGGAATTCAGCCTTACACTTGCCATTTGCATCTCTTTGGAGCATTCTGTCAAACAATTCACGTGCTAAGTCAATGCTTCCACTATTGTATTTTTCCAAACAGTTCATGTGCATTGTTTTTTGATGGATGTAATACCCCATTTCATTTTGTGGATAACATGCAACCATTGCATTTCGTAAGACCACATTGCTGGGATTGATGCCTGCCAAAGAGACGTTTCTTTGAGAGATTTTTTCAAACAATTTACATGTGTGTTTTAAATTTCAATTTATGACATTCTACTTGGTATTATATCAAAGACTTCGCATGCATTGTTTATGCATTCAACTCCCTACACTTTACATGGCGTGAAATGTGACCAGCCGGTGGGGAGAATGGAAGTTACAATAGAGTTATTTGGAGTTAATTTTGCAGTGCCTGCATCACGTGGCAAGGTGATATCTCCTTAAGGCATTTCATTGGACAATTCATAATATTTGTTCTATGTAGGACTGGAATGATTGGAACCATACAGCAAGAGTGGGCTTGTTGTGTGGGAAGAGCGTAGAATTTGACAACACTATACAAAAATTGTTAGAGCACTCAACATCCATGTTGTTTGAGGTGGACACAACGTTGGTAGTGATTGCCCTCCATTTATGCTTTGATAAGTGACTGAGACAAAGTGGTACAAATCCTGCAATCATTTCAATTGTCACTCCTCCATTTGCTCTGCGATGTATGGCTTGTTTACATCTACCATATTCTTCATTGTGTGCAAACAATTCATGTGATCTGACTAAACCTCTCACACTTTGGCATTCATATCCAGAATTCGCGGCATGTCTGTGCTTCCATTTTGCAATTATAAGAGGTTAAGAATGCTCAAAAAGTGAGCATTTCTAACCTTCTTGACAAAGTGGGGCCCGCGAGGTTAAGAAATGAGGTTAGAAACGCTCAAAAAGTGAGCATTTCTAATCTTCTTGACAAAAGTTTTTTGAGCATTTCTAACCTTTTTGACAAAAGGTTGAGAAACAAGGTTAAGAATGCTCAAAAAGTGAGCATTTCTAACCTTGTGCTTCAACGAGCTATCCTTTACACCTCGGAAACCATTGATCACAGAGAGGAAACAAGGAAGAGTGCAACCGATGCTTTTGAACAAATTTTTAATCGCAAACGACCAGACATATTAAAATAATTTAAAATATTAAATTATCATTTGAGAAATAATTTAAATATTTTAAATAGATCGCTTTGGCTGGAGAAAAATGGCATAACTTTCAAACGGTAGGGAGTTAGGTCTTGAAATTAGAAACATGTGTCAATGAAAGGGAAAAAGGTCCACACAATTACTTACACCTTATGACGAAGCCTTAAATGAGATTTTAATCATTTGGGAGCAACATACATCAAAACTTGAAAGTTTAAAATATGACAAAGTATGAACTGGGTTCAGGTGAAAGTTGGACATGTGATACAAACTGATGTTTAGATCCTGATTGTCAACTGGTTTCCCTGAATTTGTTGTAATTCTCAAAATCTTCCATTTTTCATATTTTGACTAGAAACGATCTTAGATTGCGTGTTCATTGTTTACGCAAAAACACCTATTGGATCTTCATTCAACATTGAGACCAAATTTGAAGTTCAAATTTTAGGTGTGCCAAATATGGGGGCAACACATTTTAACAAATAAAAATCTTGATTGGGTTATTTAAAAAATAAAAGTCTAATCAGGTTACAACTTGTAATTAGCCTTGGATGACAAGGTTGAGGCTTGGGGGTTTGATTTGCCTCCTTTTTACATGTTTTCTTCTTCAGATTTCTCAACTTCCTCATCATCAAGTTTACATGTTATCAAGTGGGTATTTGTAAAATGACCACCATAGTTTCACACGTCTAAGCATATATATATATATTTTAAATTTGAATGTAACATTAACATATTGATTTTTAATTTATTTTACTAATGTGTGCATCATTCTCAGAGACATATGTGTACCATATTTTTAATAAATTTTGAACTACTTATCCAAATTTGAAACAAATTATAAATTATTGTTCTACACTTCATTATTTACACTTTTAAAAAGAAAATTTAAATTTTTAATTATTTCGGTGCAAGTTATGTGATGTGCATGAATAGGTGCTTGAGTTTTAGGATGCATCCACTTTGAAAAATCATTAAAAAAACTCTCAATAGAAAAATACAAAAAATACACAACTCTCTAGTGCTCACTCTTAACTATCTCTTTAGCAAAGGGTTTTTCAAAATACTAAATGCAACTAGTATAAATGTTTTGATGCGCACATCATACTCTATGTTATGTTGTGTTTAAAAAAACAAGAACACTTTTGTTTGTGTGAAATATTTGACCTCCTTAAACTTATCTAATTTTGAAAAACTTTAGTAGTTTGGAAACTAGATTCGGAGTACTAAAATTATTGTTCTCTGGGTATCTTCAAATTTTCAGTGGATGAGTCTAAAATTGCTCCAATTTTAGGTTTAATTGATTTTCAAAAAAAAAGTGGCCACTTATACCCCTCTTTTTTTTCACAATATTGGTGCACTTACCTTGTGTTTGACCTAGTTGAGGGTTTTAATGAATGATCTTGTATACATAGATATGCGGCTATATAAGTTGGGATATGGAATGCGTGTGAATTGATATGAAGTGGATGTGAATGATATGCAAGTAGTTTTGGTGCAAAAGTTAGTTTGTGAAGATCTTTGATGGTATCTTTAGTGTGACAATGTTATGAGATAGTAGTTGATGTTTGATATATTTGCCATGGTATTAGCTACTTGACATGTAGTGGTTCAAGGAAAATTTTATGATCAAGAGATCTTCTGTTCATTTCTATTCATTTATTTCTTATACTTGCAAGAATACAATGTGTTCCTTTTGGCAGATATTTGTAGCTCACTTAAATATATTGTAAATATATTCTAGGTTTACATGTAAATGTAATCTACATTAGAATGCATATATATTATTTATCTAGGTTCATTCCAATTCAATGTGATTTGTGGAAGTGACAAAAAGTTGTGCAAGTTGTTTACTCAGTTAGGAGTGGTACATATATGTTGATGTGTATAAAGTAAGATGCAAATATTATACACCATGAGTGTTTTGATGTAGATCATATCAGATAGATGTTTAAGTTTGAGTTGTGAACATCCACATAATATATCTATTGTGTCTCTTGCTTGTAATTGAGCTTGATACCGCAATGTATGAGTTGGTGCTTAGTTCTTGAACTAGGGGATTGGTGTCTCTTGTGGTTTGGTTCCTATAACTATCTTTGGGAATTGGTGTCTCCATTTTGAGTTGTAATTCTTGTGGGTTGGTGCCTACAAAATATTGTAAGTTCTCTACTATCTTTGTGAGGTTAGATTTGGGCATTAGATCTAAGCAATTATTTTCACTATGGTTTGTACCTTCTGGGTTTCCATGTATATTTGGTGCTCTCATGTGTTGATGTGTGATTGTGTTTACCAAATTTTACTAGGTTGTCTAACCCTTTTATATAGCCATACATGATGCACTAAGGTAGCACTAACTAAGAATCGACCATCTTGGCCCAAATATTAAGAAACAAGATACAAACAGAAATGTTGATTTATTTCTCTATTAAAAACTTTAAAAGAATAAATTCAAGCTAGACACATAGCCATGAAATGTATAGATGACCATTGGTGAGAAGATTCAAATGCAAATAAAGAATTAAGATTGAAATATCAATACAACCCTAAGAACAAACCTCCTTGAAATGAATAAGATCATTAATTATTCTACACTGAGTTCATAGATAAATAATTTAATTATGTTGTAGTGTGAATTCAAAACTCTATTTAATATATATTTTTCTTGTTTACATTACATGTACTCTATATCCTTTCAGCATCCACCCTAAAATGTATAATTAGACCTCTAATGTAACTATTTTATAATTGTTGTACTTATTCAATTACAATGATAATATTGTTTACTATATATCATAACTATAATTATAGGTTTGCTATAACTTTAATATTAGTTGATATTAATTTAAAAAATCATAAACTTTAAAATTTAATTATAGTTTTCTTCAAGTTATAACATATTAATATTATATCAAATACTTGTAAGCAAATATTTAAATACTAAAACAAACTCCATTGATTTATTGCATTTTTTATATTGATAAAAACAACGTTAGAAAGTTGAAACCCTATTGTATTAAGCTGATTTATTATGTTAATATTCTTGTATATAGACATTTAAATATTAAATAAACTTAATTGATCTATTATGAATTTAATTTAAAGCTAACTACATTTTAAATATTCTAACAGATTATTAAAAATCAATTTAGAATAATATTATTCTTAAAGAGTAGTCACTACATTTAAATATCATGCCACTACTTAGTTTTAATTCATCCTATGAAGTATTTCTTATTTTAAAACTACAAAAAAAGTTAATTATGTTATGACAAAATTTACAAAAAGTAAGAGTTGCAACCTTTGCAACTAAGGACACAACTCCTAGTTGTATCCACCAAAAACTTTAATTTAGAGGCATGCTTGCTACCCAAAGGAAGCAAAATGATGGGCAAATACCGACTAATCGAGAAGTTGGGAGAAGGTGGTTATGGGACTGTTTGGAAGGCCATTAACAAATGGACTGATCAAGTAGTGGTGATCAAAAGATTGCACAAGAAAAATAATGACAGGTTTTATGAATCCCTCTTCAAGGAAGAAGAGAAGTCTCTACGTGCACTTCAACACCCCAATATTGTATCATTGTGGGACACCTACGAGGAAGGAGGGCAACTCAATATAGTACTAGAATACATGGATTTTGATCTATGGAGAATCATTAAGAATAGAAAAGAACCCTCCTTGAGTAGAACAGTTCAAAGACTGTGTTTTAAGATTTTGAAAGCTCTGGAATATATGCATGGACTTGGGTATTCCCACCATGATCTCAAGCCTGAAAATATCTTGCTGAAGGAAAACAACATCAAAATTTCAGACTTTGAGCTTGCTATTAACTTGAAGAGAAAATGGAAAAGAATGAGCCCTTGGATCCAAATGTTGCAATCATAGCCTATAAAGCGCCTGAACTTCTGCTCAAATCATCATCCTATGATTTTGCCATTGATATGTGGTCACTTGGAGTCATAATAGCTCAGTTCTATGGTATTGAACCCATTTTTGGAAGTAGAAGTGACTAGAGAAATCATATTTATAACATATGTTTTCTGATTGGATGCCCCAATTAAAAGACATGGCCTGAGGGATTGAAGTTAGTAGAGTCATTGGACTAGCGGTTTTCAAAAGAGTTTGATGGGGAGAATTTTAGGAAGAATTTGCGTAGATTGACGTCGACTGCGAGTGAGGAAGTGATTGACCTTGTAAAGTGTTTGTGCTTGTGGGATCCCAAACATAGACCCACTATAAAACAGGCATTCAGCCACCCTTTTTTCCAGTCGTGTAATAATACTATGAATCCAAAGTTTTTCGGGTATCAGACAAACAGTGTGATATCATGGAATGTGGTATTTTATGGCTCCGAAATTTTTAACAGTGAGAAAGAAGAAAGAAGCGTTCAGGGATGTGTGGGTAGAATTTAAAGAAATTATAAAGAAAAGGGTTCGCCTAGGATTTCTACATAAAAAGGTTTAGGTATAATTTCATATCGATGTGCATGGCATTAACTATTTTTCAAATTATATTGGGTATTTTAGTACAATGCCTGGCTTACTTGGAGAACATTCAATAAATTTACATAAATAGCTTTAACATTATGTATTGGATTAAGTCAACCGATACTAAATGTTGTATGTGTTCAAGTTTAATATAAAAATGAATAAAAATGTGTGGATCAGATTAAATCCACTGTATATTAAAATAGCGAAAACAATAGTAAATCAAAATAGTTATTTATGAAGGCTTTGGGTCTCTTTTAGAAGTCCATTTTTGTTCTCATGTCACGCCATGACTTTGATATAGGAAACCTCTTGATCTTTGCTTTTATTAGGTTTTTTTTGTTTAAAATGGTAATAGTAGTTTCATTTCATGTTGATAGTTTTTCAACTTTGGACAATGGTTTGATTGAGCAAGTGTTCTTAAAAGTTTCAAAATGCAAGTAATTTGATCTTTTTAGCATATAACGTATTATATTATTGAGTTTGATAATGCTTGTAAATGGCTAGGATATTTTATTCTTCAGAATATTTTGTTGGGAGAACTCTCCTAGAAAATATGCTTAGAAAATGGGTTAATAATTATTGGGCTCTACATAGGATTTGGGTTAATGTAGTCCAAAATCTTATTAGAGGTTTTTTCTTTTCTATTTTGTGAATGTTAGTCATGTAGTGGTTATCTTTAAACATGACTCAGGGTATGTTTTTGTGCCTCCCTTGATTTTTCCACTTTGGATATCCAGCTTTGTTTTATCCTAGATGAAAAGATACTTTGTATACCTATTTGGCTTAAATTTATAGGCCTACATTTACCTTTTTGAAATTCTAGCCACTCTTGCTACCTCACTTGGCCAGGTCATTTTTTGTGGAGCTTAATAAATTTTATTTGACTCACACACAAAAGTGTTTGTGTAGAGGTTGATATTTCTAAGAATCTAAAAGAGTTTGCAAATATATAGATTGGCAATTTGTGTCACACCTAGTGTGTTTTTACCTTAGCTTGCTAAATATTTGCCTTGGGTGTTAGTCATTTAATCATAAGATTAAGGATTGTCCTATACAGAGTGGACAAGGATGTCTCCAAATCCTCTATAGAAGGAGAAAGATGTAGGTTCTTCTATTAGTAAGGTTTCTTAGCCCACTTTTTTTAGAATTTTATAGTTGAGATTTGTTTTATCTTCACATCTAGAGAAAAATATTAATTTTCTCCTCATGTGCACCTACATTGTTCTTGTAGTCCATTAGGGCTGGGGGGGAAATGTTTTTGTAGGAAAAAGAAAGATGTTAATTCTCAACATCCAATTTAAGATTTTCTTGAGTATGTTAAATTATAGAATCACTATTCTTCTCTTAGAGAGTTTGATAGAGACGACATTCCTTATGATTCTTGTCAATGAATTTTACTTTCTATAATGTCTGAGGTTTTATTGACCTCTCTAGGAAGTATGCTATGAGAGATGCTCATCAACAATTAGACATGGATATCCTCTATTTGTTGAATGTTGAAATTATTTATTTCTTATTTTTTGTAGCTTCTTGTGTTATTTAGCCAACTAATCTATTTTTCCTAGTAATCATGATAGGCCAAAGACATGTTCTCATCTTTCTCTCTCTTGTGGCTTTAGCATCTAGTTGATCATGATAGTGATCCCACCAATTAAGTGATTTGGAACCTCTTAAAAATTGAAAATCACACTTTTAGTATGTTTAATACGCATGCTTCCACTAATTTTTTTAATAGATTTCTTTTGTGATGATAGATAATTGATTTAATGCCTACCATAAGGTGGGTTATGCATAAGAGTTCTAATATGATTAAGAGGCATATGATAAAGATGGGACTTTGCTCTTTGCATGGGACAACTAATGAACAAGGGGTGTGGTATTACATGCAAAACAAATTGGCCCTTAATGGTACCAACATGGGTCACCACTATAATCATATGCATTGGTTTACATAGAATAATTTAGGATAGACCAGAAAAAGTATTTAAATGCCTTGATTGTGTTATGATCTTTGTTCATATGTTGTCTTCTTTTGCCAACTATTTTTCTCTTCCAATCGAGCCCTTTTAAATTTAAATTTATTCTTTGTATTGACATATTGATTTGGTGATAATATAAAATATAAATTAGATCAGATTTCATAAACTTGAAGAGACCAATGGGTACATGATGGTTAATAGACAAATTAAAAGTTTTAAAACATGATCTTTATTTGATTATTTTGCTAAAGGTGCATATCATTTTTTTAATCAACAAATACCATAGGTGACTTATCTTGAAAATAATCTTTTATTTATTTCTTGTTACTACTCAATACCAAAGTTAAAAATATAAATGTAAACCTCTTCGAGTATAATCAACAAATACTTCTTGAAGTTGAATAATGCATAATCTTCCTCAAGTATTTTGAATAAAAATCATTCTAATGTAACCTATAAACTCAATAAACATATATTGTATGTTTATAAATATGATTTGAAACAGCCTAAAGACATCTTGTAGCACAATTACAAGTCTAATGTTCATTTAATATGTTGAAAAAATTCTAAATCATCCATTGAGAAGCACTTGAGAAGCAAGATAGTAAGGATTAAGACCATGAAAATGTATCAAAATTAATAACAAAACTAGGAAATGAATCCTTGTATTTTTGGTAATATAGGATTGCTTCTAATCCTAGATGTTGTTGAATCAAAAATACTAGATAATAAGTTTGTGAGCATAGATCAAAAAATGTAGTTGAGTGGTTGAACCACCCTTTAGAATGTAAACAATATTTAGCATACTTGAAAGTAAACATTATTTAGCATACTCCAATATTGTTATATGTATTGACGCTAAAATTTTTAGTTATTTTCCTACAAATTCTTTTTGATTGCCTTCATGTTGAGTAAGGAGACCTAAGCATAAATATGTAGTTTGTATTTTGAGTAATTAAGGGACAATCACCTCAATGACTATGAATGGTCTTTCTTCTTTTGGATTAGGCTTCAACACATTTCCAAAGCCATCATTTTATCCATCTATATGCTTGCCTTTGTTACCACTCTCTAGCTACACAAGAAGCCCTATCAAATATTGCATTATCCATTTTCAATCCATTGGGAACTCTAAGCTTCGATTAACTCATTTTAAAAGAGGTTGTAGACCAATGGTTATCATGAATAGGCCTTAGGATTAGATGGTCAACATTTTTAGATACTAAAAATAGTACAAAAATAATTACCAACTGATGAGCAATAAACTATCATGTCACCCCAAATTCAAGAATCTTTTTTTCCCTTTGAAAACTCATCAAGGGCATTAACACTAGGCTTACCACTATTTCCAACTTGCAACCACATTACATCATGCTTTTCAAAATAAACCTAACAACCCATCTAACTAAATACCCATTGGTCTCAAGAACAAATCAATGCCATAGTAGAGATATAAATAGAAAAAGGGAGGCTAGATGGTTCCACCACTACTACATAAAAATACATGGTACCATAATATTCAACCCACAAATGGCTAACTCATTTGGTTCATCCATATCACTATGTTTTTATTGATAAGAAAACACCATATGCATACCACATAAGTCAAGAACTCATTAAAATTAATATACAAGCAAATATTCATTGTGTAAGATTTGGCTATGAAGGTAGCAACCAAAAATCTAGAGACCTAATGGAAAGCACAAGAACAAGAGAGAAATAATATGACAATAATATATGTTGTATTCCTATCAATAATGCAAATAAAATCAATCAACTGGATTGAATTACAATGGATGAAAGTACGTAAGAGACCCCTTGGTTAAATAGGCCAAGGTGAGACATAGGAGTGCATAAGATTATGACAAGTGTCATAATCTAATGACATGAGAACAAAAAAGGGTGAGATATCATCCCACCTAAAGTGGAAAACTGATACTGTGATATGTTCACTAAGGTGCATCACCCACCAAAGGTGAAAAAGTAATCACATGATAAAACCACTAAAGATGGATAGGTGATAAAATGATAAGACCACTAATGGTGGAGAGACCATATAAAGTGGAATGTGATAACATGATACACCACCTAAAGTGGAAATGCTCCTAAAAGCTCCTATGTGGTCCCTAAGTAAGCCTAAGTGACGTTTAATTAAGACCTAGGTGAAGACTAACCAAGGTACAACACTTTAATCACACCAACACATTGAAGTTTAGTTCCACACACATTGTAAAACATTCAACATTTAGTGAAATGGGTAAATACAATTTGGTGGACAATGTTTACTAGACAAAATCAAAACTGTGTGGAAAGTTAATGGGCACTTGATCTATTGGTGAAGTTGAATGGTTATAAATGAGCTCACTAGAGATCAAGTCTTGTTGAGTCAAATGCCCTCACATCATAAGAAGGGATGAGTTTATGATTGTGTTCTAGGCAAATTTGACAACATGGATACCCCTCAGTCCTTGAATTTTAGCTGAATAAGTTTCACCTAAGACTTTGCTATCAAATCCAATAGCTAAACGATCTTTGTGAATGATATTACTAGTAACAAATAAGAAATAATCACGCATCCATGTGCAAATCCTTGTAATGTAGTTCAAAAAAATTGTACGGGTCAACCAAATGAAGACAAGCATGAGGTATCACGGTTCTACACACAGAATCCAATGACCACTTGTGCTTGTAGACAATATTAGGGTGTCATCCAACCAGGTCAACTTCTACCATTACCACTAGTTAGTTGTCCACATCTTGGCAATAAATACTCTGATTTTTGGCTTAACGTTATTGGACTCATCCTAATGGTATCTGAATTTCTATTCCTTAAAATGCATATTTCAGTATAGCATTGGTTCAATCACTTCAAATCCTTTGTCTATCTTTCACTAGTCCCTCAATGCTTCCTCTAAGTCTTCTTGTCAGCGCTACCATCTGTGCCCTTTTCTTTCGATGCTCTTTATGCATTGATCCGCAGTACGAATATTGCAAAAGCAATCAAACATGTGGGAGCAAAAGCTTCACGTTTCCTTTCGGCGTAGGAAATGGAAGTTGTGGTCTCCCAAGCTTTGAGATCGACTGTGTGCAGGAGTTACGTCCAGTAATTGGAATAGGGAACACCAACTACACAATATTACTGATTTTCTTTGACAATCGGACATTTATGCTAACAAATGACAAGATCTTCCAAGATTGCACATCTTCTTATCTGATCGATTCAACCTGGGACTCGGGCAACAAAATCTTTAATATCATCAACGTTAGCAACGCAAGTGAAGAAGTTTATATGTGTGGTGAGAAATGTGTATCATATCCACCAGAATATCTGAATCTCTCATGTTCCCCCAGAATGGTGAACGTTCTAGCAGCAACAGTACAATGGAATTATCCCCAAGAACGAGAACATACTTGTAGAGGTTGTGAAAAAAGTAAGGGCTTTTGTGGGTATAAAACTCTTCAGTTAGGGGACTTCTTATGCTTTTGCCAGGATGGACCTCATTCAAAGCACCGCCCGAAAGGTATTACTCTTCATTCAAACATTTAGTAATATCTTTTTTCCTTTCTCGTCTGACGATTGATGTCTGTAACGGTGCACACATTTTGATAGGCAAAAGAGGATTTGTTATAGGTGTTGCCAGTGGAGCGGCAGGCTTGCTGATAGCTGCAGCAGTGGTTGTAGTTTATTATCGGATCTCAAGGCCTTCTTCCGAGGTGGAGCAATTCCTTCATGATTATGTTGATGAAATGCCCAGCAGATATTCATATTCTCAACTGAAGAAGATCACCAACAATTTTTCAAATAAATTGGGTGAAGGCGCTTTTGGTGTGGTTTACAAAGGAAAGCTCTGTAGCGGTACTATGGTGGCTGTAAAAATTCTGGATCAGTCGAGACACAGTGAGAGCCAGTTCATGAACGAAGTTGCAACTGTCGGAAGGATCCATCACGTTAATTTGGTTCGACTGATGGGCTATTGCTTCGAAGAAGCTAGAAGAGCACTTGTCTATGAGTACGTCGAGAATGGGTCTCTGGAGAAGTTTATATTTGCAGAAAAACGAAAAGAACAGATGCTCAATTGGGACCAGTTGTATTCAATTGCGTATTTACACCAAGACTGCAACAGATGCATCATCCATTTCGACATTAAGCCTCACAATATACTCTTGGATGCGGATTTCATAGCCAAAGTAGCTGATTTTGGTCTGGCTAAGCTTTGTGGAAAGGGGGACAATCACATATCACTTACGACAACGAGAGGAACCCCAGGGTACGTTGCGCCCGAGCTTTGTTACAGAAATTTGGGTCCTGTAACGGACAAATCAGATGTTTACAGTTTTGGAATGGTGTTATTGGATTTAGTTGGAGGAAGGAAGAATATTAATTTGCAGGCAAGCAGGTCCAGTCAAATTTATTTTCCAGAGTGGGCATTCAAGTTGATAAAAAATGTGGAGTTAGAGAAGAGGGTAAGAGAAGTTTCAAGAGAGAGAGGATGCATAGACCATGAGAAAGCAATACGGCTAACAAAAGTGGGATTGTGGTGCATCCAACACAATTCTGCAAACCGGCCAGCGATGAGAAGCGTGGTTCAAATGTTGGAAGGCAATGGTGATGATGTGAGTAATCCTCCCTTTCCTTTCGACTCTTCTCCTTCCCCGCTATCTCCATTCCTGTCGCCTGAATCTCTGGTCGTAGACTTTAACAGCGTGATTAAAAGAATCAATGGTAAACACAAGGTTTGAAACGTCAGCTGTATTATAATTGCTCTTCTTATTATATCACTGAAAATTATGTAAGTCAAATTGTTTCGATAAAGATTTACAATAAACAAGTTGCACCCGTCGCTAGCACCGTTGAAGTTTCTGTTCTCATATTTCGCGTTATAATTTTGTGAAGAAATTTGCAGGCCCTATACAAATGCATCGACTCTCGCTATAAATAATTATTGCGTATCATTCAAGTCTTTGTCGTCCATATTTTCCGGTACAGTTTACTGCGTGCTTGGAAGAGAATCATAGGTCGAAAAATGGAGTATTTTCGACGTTGTTGTCTGTTTATGTTTGAAACCAACTTCCACTATAATTAGTCAATGCGTTGATTTTAGTGTGCATATTATTCAATTTTAAAAAAATAGTTGTGAGCTAATTACTTAATTTGAATTTAAAATCAATCAGCAATTGACTTTCTATTATTTTAAATGTTATTATAAAAATAGTCTTCAAATAATTTTAGAAAATTTACAAAATTTATTATTAAATTTTCATAGTTTATGATAGATTGATGAGAATTTTTTTGGATTCAATTGTGTTGAAGTTTATTATTATTTTTTTGATAAGTGATATAGAAATTTTTACACCAAGTCAAGTAAGGTGATGCCACGAGTAGATGGCTTCATTTCCAACATAAATGTGTTGCATTAATAAACAGAGTCTAAATTAGTTAATTTAGTAGTCTAGTAAGGTCACAAACCCTTGGAGCACACCAACCCAATAGGGTTTGACACATGAATTCACATGTATGCCAACAACATCAACAAAAAGGTTCAAACTCATGAAAGCAATGGATAAACCAGGACACAATGACCCAATGAAGGTTTGAATCTTGGTGGTTATAAAAACAATGCCATGGTTTAACCATGGCATATGTCATGAACAACATAAATTTAAATAAAATGATAGAAAAAATTATATATATATATATATTTTTATAAAAGATTGAAATTATTTAATAAATTTATTACATATGTTTTTATTAATGTTTAGGATGTGAAGTTAGCATTAAGAAGAGTATTTTTGTAATATTATGTGATATTAGAAAATGTTGAAATATTTTAAAATTTTTAATAAATAATTAGAACATAAAATCAATTAGCATTGAACTATACATTTTTTTTTGTCATTATTCAATTGTTATAACAAAATCATTTTCAAATGATTTAGAAAAAAAATAAAATATTCAAATATTGAAATCAAAGAAATAAATGAAAATTTTTGTTAAAGATTTGAATTATTTAATAAGTTTATTATGTTTTTATTAATGTTTAGGAAGCAATGTTAGCATTGAGAATAATATTTTTGTAATATTACGTGATATTAGAAAAATTAAAATATGTTTTTATATTTTAACATATAACTAGAACATAGAATCAATTAGCAATGAACTCAATTTTTTATTTTCATCATTCTAGTTATTATCACAAAAATTATCTTTAATTGATTTGAAAAAAACAATAGAAATTTAAATATTTAAATGATAAAAAAATTAAATTTTTTTTTTGTCAAATTTTTTATAAGACCCGAAACCAAGAGTTTTACAACAACCAGCCATCAACCAAACATACATGAACCAACATTAAAACAAGGGAGCATCCTCGAGCAGTCACAAAAATAAAGGAAACATAGACAAACAAGACAAAACAAAACAAAAAAATCTCAATTAAGAGAGAGCACCAGATCCTTGTTCTTCTAGATGGAAATCCTGTTAATTTCCTCCAGCTCCTCCATAATGAATCTGGAGGTACCCTTGTTGCTGCTCCTTCTTCTGGTTCTGGAACTAGGACCAGTGGTTTTGCTGTCTCGAACGGCCATATCTTCCCCTCCAAGACCTTTCAACCGGTTCGCATGTTTCAATGATTTTATAAGTTTATTATGTTTTATTAATTTTTACGATGTGGTGTTAGCATTAAGAATAACATGTTTGTAATATTATGTGATATTATAAAAGCTTGAAATATTTTTTTAAAATTTAATAAATAATTAGAAGTCTAATCAATTAGCAATGCATTGTAAATAAATGTTGTCACTATTCTAGTTGTTATCACAAAAATCATCAAGAGATTATCAAAAAAATAAATTATTTAAATATTCAAATGATTAAAAATTAAATTAAAAAGTTTACGGTGAAAGGTTTGAATTATTTATTAAGTTTATTATGTTTCATTAATGTTTAGGATGTGATGTTAGCTAACAAATGATAAAATCTCAATCTCATTCTTTCTTGTGATAATTGAATATTATGGCTAGTGGAGAGAAACTAGATTATGTCAAGGTCTTGAATACTAATTCATGGTTCATTGCTTTTTCCTCATTAATTGAGGCGGCGACTCTAATATTTATTTTTTAGTTTCATACTATTGTTGGTACTAGCTATGAGTTATATACTTCTTAATTTCTTGGAGCAACAAATTTTGAGGCGTGATTTATTATTGCCTTCTCTCTCTCTCTCTCTCTCTCTCTCTCTCTCTCTCTCTCTCTCTCTCTCTCTCTCTCTCTCTCTCTCTCTCTCTCTCTCTCTCTCTCTCTCTCTCTCTCTCTCTCTCTCTCTCTCTCTCTCTCTCTCTCTCTCTCTCTCTCTCTCTCTCTCTCTCTCTCTTAATATAAGCATGGTTATAAATGAATTTCAACATATGGACAAATGACTATATGTTGTAGGTATAAATTTGAAGAAAAAAGAAAGGGGAAGTATAAAATGATGCACCTATATTTAATGCAACTACTAGGGTACCAAACTCTATATCTATGTTATATTTTAAGTGATTCATGGTGGATTTTGTCAACTTATATTAGCTTTGTACACTCAAACAACTTTGTAATATCTCATGATGTGATAAATCAAAGTGATGATATTTTTTGGCCTTTTTGGATTGCCCTATAGGTCTTGATGTTGATGGTATAAGTGCATACATTAAAGGTAGTGTTGACAATGGCATGAGGAACCTCTATAGCACTCTTCCACTATGTTTCCTTTGTTCATCCTAGTTTCCAAGGTTAGAGATCCATATATTTATGGATTTAATTATTTCTAAGGGTTCGTCATTTTGGGTTTTCAAATTCTAATATTGTGTACTCCATTAAAATTGCTCTCCAATTTATAGAGAGATAGCTAATGTAGTAATGCTTGTAATAGTTATCTCTTGGGTTAGTCATTAGGGTTTTAGAGGGTTTTCAGAGTTCTAAAGTGCAACAGGTCCTCACTTTATAAAATTTTCTTTCACCACATTTACAAGTGAAGTTGTAAATGGGTATTTGAAAATGTTGCAACACTTAATCAATGAATTTTTTTATTTTATATGTGATTGTCTTCCAACTATTATAGATGAATATTAATGGATTTAGAGAGGGGTTATTAAGTAGAACTATTTATTTACATAGTATCTTTGTCATTCCTTGTTGATTTCTATATAAAATGGTTAGGCACTACTCTATTGGTTGATAAGGAATTGATCACTAAAGTTTTGGACCATTCATTCACATTAGAAACTTCCAACATTAGTTATCAATAGTTATAGGAGTAATAATAAGTTTACACACCATCGTTTATAATTTAATATTGTAAATCAAGGACAAATTTTAAGTAAGATAAATTGTAACACTTTTTGTGAATAATTTCTAACATGTATATGCTCTATCAAGTTGTCTATGACGTATTCAATGATCCATTTAAAGGGATTACAAATTATTTTTTTGTTGCAAGGTGTGCACCCTTTGTCTCCTTGTGTTGTGTAGCGCAACGCTCGGGTTTGTGACATAGCTTAACTGCCTCCTGTGGATTCTATAAGTGTAGTGGTTGTATTGGGCATTAACAGGTCAATCTTTTGGTGCAATGACAACCACACTTGTAACAAGTGGTATCAGAGCTTGGCCACAAGTTCTAACCCCTCACTTGCACTTGGGGGGGGGGGGGGGGGGGGGGGGGTGTTGTTGCAAGGTGTGCTCCCTTGGTCTCCTTGTGCTGTGCAATGTAGTGCTCGGGTTTGTGACATGGCTTAATTGCCTCATGTGGATTCTATAAGTCTAGTGGTTGTATCGAGCATTAACATGTCAATCTTTTGGTGCAACGACAACCACACTTGTAACATTTTCACCTATAGATACATATGAGTACTAAATAAACTGTATAAGAATTTATTGTAGGTAGTATTTTATTAATTTAGTGACAATTTTTAGGGGTTAAGAACATAATTTGGTATACTTGTTTGATACATTGACCAATCATTCCAATATTGTAATATTAACTTATTTCAAAGACCTATAAGAATACCCTCTTGACTTTAAGCTAAGCTCAAAGAGTGGGGGAGTTTACTCACTCTCATAGTTAATATTTAATAATTCCAAGTTTATAAATGAGTTTTTGTCTACATTCTTGGAGACATAACACTAGCCTTGAAAGTAAAGAAAGGCTCTAAGATTTGAAAATTTCTATTTTAGGACCTTATGGTGTAGAGCTTCTCATTTCTTGTGTTTAAACCCAGATACACTAGGTAACTCCTAAATAAAATGTCGGGTGACCCATAGTAGGCATGGGAGTAAGATTGGTTTTTAGATATGTTCACACTTAACTCCACCTCAAGGTGTTCATATGATGTAACATAGTGGTGGGTTGAGTCCAAGAATTATTATAATTGTGACTATGTTCCCATGGACACTATAAGAGGTGTCTTAGCCAAATTTAATCTGAACTTGGTTGAGTAGTGTGAGACTCTTGATTCCCCACTTCTATATCAAGATGCAAATTCAACAAAATTTAGGGTAAATTTCCTGGCATATCATCATAGACATGATGTGAGCTTTGGATCCTTAATATGGTTATAATCAATTGTACCTCAAGGCAAGCCCATCGAAAACATAGGGGTGGGTGTCATTCCATCTATTACAATAAGTGAGACCCCCTACCTTTAGGTTTCCTTATGGCCATTAGAAGGAGTGCCTTGCCTAATCAGATTTGAACCTAGGTCTATGGTGTTAATTTCCTCATTCCTCCTTTCTAGGCCCAAACTTGTTGGAAAATTATTGGTGTAAATTGTGAAGCATCTCATAGTAGACATAGGGATGGGCTTAGTTTCTTAATAGTACAACAAGGCTACTCCATAACAAAGCATAGAGGTTGACTTTGGTCTACACATCGCTATTACAAAATTTAGACTAGGGAAATACCATTTGGACAACACACAAATTGTTCACTCCATGTATTGTGATTGAATCATAATTTGAGAGTCTAGAGACCTAAGAAGAATTATACTAACTAGAATAGAGGACAACCCATAGAAAACATAAAGATAACATTAATTACTTAAGATTGAGTGGAAGAAGAATCAACAGTACTTGAAGAAGTAGAAGTGCTTGAAGAAGTAGGAGTGCTTAGAGAGGAATTAGAAGTAGTTGAAAAAGATTTAAAAGATGAAGTTTAAGCTTGTACTTGAAGGTATGAGTTGATATGCAAATTATTATAAATATAATTCCTAAAAGTCAAAATTTCCCTATAACTACAATAAAGTCATGCTTGCTTATTGAGATTTGAACATCAATTTATAGTATGGAATTATAAATTATTTTGGATTGGGTTGTTTTTATTCCTCTACAAAAAGTAAAATGCAAATATTATATTTGATAATAAGTCCGACTTCTGAAAAATTCAACTATCTGAAGGGCCAATTCCATTCAGTGCGCTGTTTTCCTTCATGGATAGGGGTGTGCCCTTCATCAAATTTCCTTTCTTCCAATCCGCTCTTTTCCCCACAAATTACAAATTCAACGTAATCGTGACCACACCACGTTGTGACAGGTCGACACTGATTCATTCAAAGCTAAACGACACAGTTTATTAAGAAAAATAATGAGCGATGGCTTACTGTTAGAGATAAATCACAATGCGAATGTTGACTAATTCCTCTTCGGAGTCATCGCAATGGTATCTTATCTCGAATTCCATACAATTCTCGGTTCAATTCTCTGAGTCCTCTCTGTATCCATCGATAGAGGCTAAATATGCTTCCTCTGAGTCTTCAGTTTAGTGTTATTCTCTATGCCATTTTATTTCGTCTCTCGCTCTGTGTTGACCCGCAATACGAATATTGCAAAAGCAATCAAACATGTGGAGACACAAATTTCAGGTTTCCATTCGGCTTAGGAAATCGTAGTTGTGGTCTGCTAGGTTTTCAGATCGACTGTGTGGATAAAATACGTCCAGTAATTGAACTAGGGAGGCAGCGGTACACAATATAACAGATTTTCAATGCTAATCAAACTTTCACGATGACAAATGACAAGAATTTCGAACATTGTGAATTTATCAATTTGATCGTATTATCCTGGGATTCAGGATACAGAGTTTTTAATGTGACCAACATAAATAACGCAAGTCTGTTGGTATACCAGTGTGATGAGAAATGTGTGCCCTACGGATCTTATCCAGCAGGGTATCTAAATGTGTCATGTTTTCCAAGAATGGTGACTCTTCAAGTGCAAACAGTGCAATGGACTTTGGCCAGCGAACTAGAGCAGAAGTGTAGACCTTGTGAAAAAACGAGGGGTTTTTGTGGGTTTAACTTTACCTATTCAAGAGATTTCTTCTGCTTTTGCCAGGACGGACCTCAGGCAAGTCAATGCCCCCCAGGTATTAATCCTCTTTAACCTTACTACTTAGCCAAATTCACAGTAATGACAGTTTTTCTTTACCAAATATTAGTAGATATACCTGTAATGATGAGCATGCTTGAATGAGTGGTAAATAACAGGAAAAGCTGGAAAAGAGCTGTAATAGGTAAGCGCCCATCCCCCTTATTTTTAATATCTTTTCGAATTGTATATCAATTGTAAATATCTTGGTAATTAGAACAGATCAATACAAGTTTCTGAGATGAAGCTTCAGTACTTAAAAATCTATTTTTGTTTAGAAGTCGTTTTCATATTAGAAATCGATAATAGCTATCTCTATAAGAATCTCCACAATAAAAATCCATTTTAATCAATTAAACTCAACCCCTGTGCTACTAATTTTGTATCTCAAACACATTGTGCCTTCAAAACCAGGTGTGGCCATTGGAACGGTCAGCTTGCTGTCAATTGCGGCACTGGCTGGAATTTTCTATAGGAAGTCCAGGACTACTTCCGACGTGGAGCGATTCCTTCATGATTATGTTGATGAAATGCCCAGAAGATATTCATACTCTCAACTGAAGAAGATCACCAACAATTTTACAGAAAAACTTGGAGAAGGGGCTTTCGGCGTGGTTTACAAAGGTAAGCTCCTGAGTGGTACTTTGGTGGCTGTTAAAATTCTTGATCAATCAAGACACAGCGAGAGTCAGTTCATGAGCGAAGTCGCAACACTTGGGCGGATCCATCACATTCATTTGGTTCGCCTGATGGGGTACTGCTTTGAATAACCCAGAAGCGCACTTATGTATGAGTACATGGCCAATGGGTCTCTGGGTAAGTTTATATTTGCAGGAAAGGAGAAGACCCAAATGCTCAATTGGGATCAATTGTACTCAATTGCTTTGGGAGAAGCTCGTGGGATCGCGTATTTACACCAAGATTGCAATAGATGCATCATCCATTTTGATATTAAGCCTCACAATATATTACTGGACAATGAGTTCACGCCCAAAGTAGCTGATTTTGGTCTGGCTAAATTGTGTGTGAAGGGGCACAATCACATATCAATTACGGCAACCAGAGGGACGTTGGGATATGTTGCACCAGAGACGTGGTCAAGAAATATGGGACCTGTGACGGACAAATCAGATGTTTACAGTTTTGGAATAGTGTTGCTGGAGATTGTTGGAGGCAGAAACAATCTTGATGTACAGTTAGGCCGCTACAGTCAATTTGAATTTCTGCAGTGGGCATTCAAATTGATAGAGTGTGGAGAATTGGAAAAGAGGTTAAAGGGAGTAAAAACAGAGAGAGGATATGAAGAAGAGGAGAAGGCAGTGAGGCTGACAAAAGTGGGACTGGGGTGCATTCAACATAATTCTATGAATCGGCCATCGATGAACAGGGTGGTACAAATGTTGGAAGGAAATGGTGATGATGTAAGTAATCCTCCATTCCCCTGCGACTTCTTCACTTCACCAGAACCGCCATTGGTTTCACAGGAAGAATCTCTAGTCGTTGGAGGAGTTAGTGAAGTGGTGTAATGGTGCTTTGAAATTTTAGGGTTCTCAATTGAAAAACGTGTTTATATGAGAACGACTCCTACTTGATACCAGGGACCATTTGAGATTTCGTCTCTTTTTTAATATGTTGTTAATATTAAGCGTGCTGACTACCCGTCTTTTCTTCTTCTTTTTTTCTTTTTTAACTTTTAAAAGACTTATATGGAGGATAAGCTTAGAAATCAAGCACTCTGAATTTGAGTATACACCATTGATGTTATGTTCAATGACAATTCAGTGACGTCATGTTAAGATCATGAACACTATTCTTTCCTATAAGACAATATGAGATATGATTCCCATCTTATCGTGTAAAGAGGTGTTTGACCTGAAATTTGGATGAAATCTTTTTAATCATTAATCTTAAATTTGAGAATTAGGTGTTCAATGATGTTTAATGCGGCAAGGCATAATAGAGAAACATTTTGTTAGAGGAATGTTTAGAGTGATCTAAGCATTTCACATATGTTTTGAAATAGGAGTGCATTTGGTGAAAGGGATAGCATAAAATTAAGTTGAACAAAATTTAATCAAAACATAATGTTTATGGTATTTATGAATTTGTTTTTTAATAGAAGTGGTAAAATCATTACGATTTTAAGATGCTATCTTTATATTACAATAAGAATATGTTTTAAATTTTTGTTTATTTCAAAATTCTTTCTTTAACACATGGTCTTTCATTTAGATCATTCAAGGATTCAATATTGACTATAGACATAACCACCCTTATAGAATTCTAATCCATGTCTAAGGCGAGAAACAAATATTTATAAGAATTTCACTAGATTTGCCCACCATATCTTTAGAATTATTTATATCATTTTAAGTGTATATTTTGTAATGTTTTTAATGAAAATCTTTTTTTTTTTGCTCAATAAGAGGCCAAAGCCAAAATATATTAGATTATAAAGAAAAAAAAAATTAAGAAAGTCTAAGAGATTTAAATAAAATTAAATCTCAATTCTATAGAATCGAAATTAAAATTCAAAACTCAAAGAGCTAGTACTATCAACCCAAGTCTAAAGATTTGTAACCATTATAGATTCATACATCAAACTAGAATTATTTAATGACAATCTATTGTTTTGATTAAAGGGGAAAACTAGTTTTACAGGGACCAAAAACCTAGAGTTAACAAAAAACAAGAAAGATCGTAAACAACCAGGACCAAGCTGCAAGAAAGATGCCAACTAGTCTAGTAGAGCAGGGCAACGAAGCCCAAATGACAGACAAAACAAAACAACCTAACAAAATTACAGAAGCTTGCCTAATTTCTTGTTCTTCAGAATGACCTCTTTGTTAATCAACAAAACATTCTTAGTGACACTATCTACAGGGGTCATACCCTTGCCTTTGCTATGAAGCCTTATCGCAGGACCTGGTTGGGGCACCTCAATGTCCTCCACGTACTCATCCACACTCTTTGAAGGCACCCCGAGAATCTTGCTTGTCCCTACAACTGTTGCCTTAGCCTTCTTCACCATCTTTGTGCTACCCGAAGGGGAATTACCTTGGGAAATGGCATGCAAGACTTCAGCCTGATCATTCAGCTTGCAGAGACCTTCATTAGTGTTATCCATTGTCGCCTTGCTAACTGCCACCACCACAGTCAAGCTCTGATTGAGTTTCTGACAATCATCCTCCAAAGCTTTGATTTACCTTTCATAGTCCTTGAGGACTTCCGAATCTCCCTTTGGCTAATCAACCCTTTCCCTTAGGTAATTAATCTCCTATAAAATCCCAGAGAACAACACATGTTGATTCTCTTGTAAATTCCATAGGCTAAGATAGGAGACCATGGCCTTTGGGAAAAAGGAACCCATCTCCTTCGACGTAGCCCTACCCTCATCAGCAGGTGTATTGAAATTAACATCTTGTTCCTTCTCTCACCCACCTAAATCCATATGGGGTGCCTTTCTCTTTTTTCGCAGACACAATAGAAGCATTAGCGACCGAGGACCCAAAAATATTAGACTTCCCCTTTGTGCTGGCAACATAAGCCCTAGCCCCCTTGATCCCCTTCACATCAATACTAGGGTTCTTAGAATTAGGAACAAAATCAGGGTTGCCATCCTCATTTAAAAGAACGATCTTCCTACCCTTGGGATTAGGGATTTTAGTAGAGGCTGACATTAGGTCCTAGTTTTTATAGATATGATAGGCCTCTTCCTCATCAGAATCCTCCCCCTCATCAGAGGACGTATCCCCATAATGCACCTGAACATTCTTTTAAAATTCAATGCCTGACTTAGCCCTAAGGTTCCTCTCCACATGAAGGGCTTTAGCATATTCCATGATCAAAATGATAAATCCCTCATGAAGAATAGGGGAGGAAACCCTCTCCACATGAGCCCGAATACTATGATTTAGGGGGGCTGCTAGGTAAAAGGGAAAAGAGATACACTTGTTGTGCCGAGAATGATTCAAAATGACAAAATGATAATTGAAAAGACTGCAAAATTTACCATCCAAAGTGAGGTATCATATGATGACCTTCGAAATCACCTTCTAGGGTTTAGGGAGCGAATTTCTATCCCAACCACCGTCTATGTTCTTCCTCATTTTCTCCCTCTCCTTTGGCATGAGGAAATAATCAAAAGCTTCAGTGACACATTTTTTGTCCCTGTAGAACTTGGTCCCTTTAATCAAGGTATTGGATACCTTGGCCACTAAATCCTCATTAACTTCTAGCTCGATAATGAAGATGCAGAGCAAACCATCTCTCCATCCTTGGACAAAGGAATCAGTGATGAGGGCATCCGACCCATGCAATGTCTCCATATACCCTGTCAACCCACCCGCTGAGAGCTCCTTCCAAATAACTTCCTTATTACGCCACTTCTCATACACCGCTATGGGTTCCAAGTAGTTTCTGTCCCCTTCCATCATGCGAGAAACTCTTAACACCATAGTCTGCAACACACAATAGTGATTAAGCTCAACCAGAGAGTGAAGAAAAGGAGAGCCTCTAGAAAGTTTGGCTCACTCATAACAAAAGTTGTCCTACCCAGGACACGTTGATGCCCATTCACCTTCATTATTTCCAAGAACCCCCTACACTTCGCATGCATTACAATTATTACTAATGAGGATGTGAAGATCCACTAGGATCTGATCATTAAAATCCCACTCTCTTCTACTAGCTAATCCAACCCCCCATATTGGCCAAATTATCAACTACCTTATTTCCTTCTTGATACATGTGTGAGATTTGAAAGTTTTCAAAATCTCTCAGGAGCATAAGGAAATCTTCAATGATATTCTTGATTGACCAGCTAGGGGAAGAGGACCCCTTTAGATAATTAATAATGTTTAGGGAGTCACATTCAAGCCAAACCCTTCTGATGCCTATCTCTTTAGCCAACTTGACCCCAACATAGGCTATGAAAGCCTCAACAAAGTGGTTTGTCTAGGTACCCAAAGGGAGGGCCACTACTGAGACAAGCTTGCCATTGTGATCATGAACCACTCCCCCACAACCAACAGGTTTGGGATTCCCCTTCGTCACCCCATCCATGTTGATTTTGACCCATGTCGATGGGGGTGGGTGCCACTTGATCCCGTCTCTAGGATTCTTCATCTTGTACAAAGGTTTGAAAATATCCCAATTAATTTTCCACCTTTGAGCAATATCTAGATCATCCTTTGAGGGAGTGAGAGTACCAACAACATTAACTCATCACAGACTTCCTAAAAGTTTTCTCTAATAGCCAAATGGATTTCATTGGCCCCAACATTAGCAAAACAAGATTTATCTCTAAAAATCCAATTGTTTTGTTCCTTCCATAGACCCCAAGAAATATGAGGTAACGTGAGGTTCCAAATGCACGAGAGACCCTGATTAACAAAGGGCGAGACCAATTGAGACCAACATTTGGTAAAAGAATTGGGGAAGACCCAATCTAGAGACCACAAGTTCCAAAAGCAATCCCAAACCTCTCGAGCAAAATCACAACTAAACAAGATGTGGAAGGCATTCTCGACATCCTACAAGCACAAAAAATACCAATTGTTACAAAGATTATCAATAGTTGGGACTTTGTTCTGGATAATCAGCCAAAAGAAGATATTGATTTTCAGAATGATCCCATGGTTCTAAACTAACCCCCAAAAAGGCTTGGGAAAGAGGAATGACAATCTATTGTTTCCAACAACATAAATGGAAATAATATTAGGTTGACTTTAACAATATCATGAATCAAAATTTAAAATTGAGGAACATGCCATACACATGCAGATAGATCAAGATACTAGAATTCAAAATATTCTCAAGTTACTTATGTAAATTTTATATTTCTAACATGTCTAGGAAATTATTTATCATATTATCTTGCATTTAAAAAATATAAAAAAATTAGCTTAGAGTTTCTAAATTTGACCAAGTTAATATTTTTCATTAAATTTTTTAATCTTACTCCATGATCTATTATCAGGATGCATAAAGTTAGAGAAGAGAAAAAATGCATCTTGATCATAGATCATGGAGTATGATCTATGAAAAAATACTTATACAATCAAATTTTAAAACTATAAACTAATATTATAAACCATGAAAATTTTATGTCTCAATATAAAAAATACAATCTCTTTATCCAATTTTCCTTAAAAAAGCACTTCAAACATATGAGATAAAAATATCATTAATCTTTGCAAATAGTACCTTATTATCCTTAAAAATCCATTTCCAACATATGAAATAAAAATATCATTAAGCCTTGCAAATAGTACCTTATTATGAATTACCATATTTGACTACCATAAAAAATAAGTGCTAACAATGGAACATAAAACTATGAAAAATATATCTCATTCATTATAAGTATATTCAGCATAATGTATCATTACGAAACCAAAATATAAATCAATGGTATATTACGTTATCCACCTAGTGAAGCGTACATACTTGTACTACACATCCATGGCCAATTATTTTAAATACATATTATTTGACATATTTCAAGATTGTATTCTAGCATATCTGTGAGATGTTACTAAGATCAAGAGGCAATGGAAAGCACAAATAAGAGAGAACAAAATAGATGATAGGATGATAGGAATAAACTGTATTCTATCAAGATGAAAATATTGATCAACTAGATCATTAATCGTTACATACAATGAATATGAGCCTCCTTATATAGGAAAGGCTATATGGATATGTGAGCATACAAACATGACATGTGGCTCAATAAGAAACAAGGGTAGGCAGGAAATAGGTGTGGGTAGGTAGGAGAAACAATATAATATTCCACATGAGGTGGATCACCCACTGAATGTGGAATGTAACAACAAGATAAGTTCACAAAAGGTGGAAATTATCCTACACACACTATTCCAATGTGGCACAAACACCCAAGTGTCTCATACCCAAACTACTATGAAATGCATTTCCTAAGTAAACTTAAGTAAGGTGTACTAATATCCAAGATGAATAATTATTTACACCAACACCCCCCCTTAAGTGCAACTTAGGGGAATGCACTTAAGTCTACAATGCAACTAAGCAATGCAAGATGGGTCCCGACTGCGAGGCCATGTTAGGTACCCATGTATAAATGCAAATGCATACAAACCAATGCAATGAAATCTCTCACAAAGCGGGGAAAGAGACAAAAACCCAATGGGAAAAAACCCTCCCCCAAAAGAGAGATGCAAACTAGATACAAAGAACTCTCTTAGAAGTATGTGAAGGACAAAACCCCATGTGAGGAAAAAGTCCCCCCCATATGAGAGAAGAAGAAGAGAGACTAAGAAGCCCCCCCTCAATGTGGAATCTGCACCAATGATAGAAGCTCGATGATGAATGAAGAAACTATTCCATGAATGTTGAACCACATTCCTCCCCTTAGGAATAAACAAAACCAAAGGTGTATCCAAAAAGTCTCCCCAACCATGAAGGGAAGATGAAGCAAAAATACTCATGATGAAAGGAATCTCTGAAAATTGCTCAAGTGTCTCCGTGTAGATGCTGAAGGTTACCCCCTCCAAGGGTGGTAAACTGCGCCACACTGCTGAAAAAGGCACTCCAAGATCTAGTAGAGAAGAATGTAGAATAATATCCAAAGACTCATACGTCTCCTCAAAAGATAAAGAGACCTCTTCCAAGTGTTGTACAAAAGTATCCACAATCATGTCAACCTCTAAAGATTGATCATGTAGAGAATGCACAAGAGGGTCAGAGTGATCCCTCACAACAATCAAAGAAGGATCATCTTCATCAAAGAGAAGATGAATGTCATCAATGATGTCTCCCAAATCTGTAATGTAGGAATCCACAAACAAAATTGCAATGTCTATCAAGTAGGAATCCCAATCAACTGAAGCTGGAAGACATGGAAAATCGTGCTGCACTAAATCACAAGAAGGCAAAACTGTCGCACTAGTTGCATCATTAGGTGCAATAGGCGGTGTGATATCAAGAGGAGGAGATGATAAGATAGGCTCAAGAATGGGGTCACGTGTGAGAATCCCCAAGTTCAAATGCCCAAAGTTCTCCTCAAAATCTGAATCATCAAAATAGGAAGAATCAACCTCATCAATAGGACCAAAATCTGAAAAAGAGTACAACCAAGATGAATGATCAACGACCCCAATCACAATGATAGCTCCACTCTCCAAGTCTCTAATGATATCTGAATCAGGTGTGAACTCCACACTTTTCCTAGTTGCCCCATGTGTGATTTGATAGATGGAAAGAAGATTATTTATCAAGTGGGGTACACACAACACATCATTGAAGGAGTTATCCCCAATGACAATAGATCCTTTCCCAATCATATCCATGTATGTATGATTTCCCATCAAAATATGCAGCATGTGGCAAGGTTCAAATGTAGAAAACATAGACTATGAAGATGCCACATGATGAGAAGCCCCTGAATCTAGAAGCCATCTCCCTGAATCAAGACTTGTAGTAGCACAAAGAGTGTGTCCCTTCCCTTTATCTATCCCAAAAGAGTGATCCTTTCCTTTTTCCTTGGAAGAAGAAGCCAATGTAGATATTCTAAAAGGTAGGTTGATTTTATTCTTCTCAAGAAGATTCTTCAACTCATCAATATCCTTCTTATAACAATGATGTTCATCATGTCCCGACTTCTTGGAATATCCACAAAAAAGATTGTCCTTATATGATTTCCTCTTAGGTGAGAATTGTGAATCACCTTGTTGTGGAGAGGAAGATTGTGCTCCATCTTGTTGTGGTTTTGACTTAGGTTGCTTTTGATTCTTGCATTTTCCTTGATTACTTTGATTCCCTTTGTTAGCCACCAGAGCTTGTGACTTTGAAGATTTGAGAATCCCTATCTTGGTCAACTTAGATTGCTCAAGTATCAACATCTCTGTGAATGAATCAAATGAGGGAGAAGTGTATGAGGAACCTTGAGGTAACCTATGGGTGTGAAAGCTAGATACAAAGGCTGCATACTCTGAAGGAAGCTTATCCAACAAGTTATAAACCAATTGAGCATCCTTTTTGTCAATTCCACAATCCTTTAGCTTTGCTCTTAGCTCAGTTGCTTTTGTGACATAATCTTAGATTGTATCAAAATCCTTGGGATCCAAAGTTGTGAGTTCACTATCAAGCTTGTAGCCCTTAATCTCATCAACTTGACCATACAATTTCTAAAAAATATCCCAAGCCTCTTTAATTGTTTTACACTTATCAATGTGAAAAATGGGGTCATTTGATACATACTTTCTAAGAGTTCCAAGTGCCATAGCATTCTTAGTAAGTCATCCAATTTGAGAATTAGGATCAACCTTAGGATCAAGTGGTGCTGTAATAGTTTCATTTACATAATGAATGAATCCTTTTTCCATTAGTTTACTCCATGCCTTAATCTTCCATGATACATAATTATGAGGAGTTAAAAGTGGAAATTTAGAACCCATAGCACCAAAATGAAAAAAACACAAGATAGAGAGAGACACAATCACACAAGACACCCACCTAAAATACTCAATCAAGAAACCCCCCCCAAAATGGTGATTTGACACTTTATACTTAGTGCATATACAATGAGCCACTTGCAAAACAAGGCAAAGTGGACTTCTGATTTCAATTTACAATTTCTCAAAATGAGATATAAGAGACTTCAACAAATACTGCTAGTGATCTAAACTGACATCCAAGCAAAATAAAAGTAGCAAATAGGCCAAAAATGACCAAATATTAAAAGCATAATTTCTACTTAAAATCACTACAAACAAATGGTAGATTATGAAAGTAGACAAAAAATTATGCACTTAAAAAAAAAATGATACCAGAAGAGGAGTCCATATGAGCCCAAATGAAGCCTCCAAAGTTGTAGAAATTAGGATTTCATGATTTCTGAAAAACCTGTATCCAAAAAATAGAAAAATCCCACATCACTGTATAGATCATAAAATTCTACCCTAAAACAAAAAAAAATTCTCAAAAAACAGAGTACGGATGAGTGAGATATCACTATTTGAAAACTGCCTACAAAATTATAATTTTTGGAAAATTTCCGTCACAACTTCAAACTTCAAATGCCTCTAGATTCAGCCTCCGAAGTTTGATTTGGATGAAACAAATGACAATACTGACTTTCTTGGACCTCCTTAATCCAATGGTGACCTCAGATTTGACCTAACAAGTTCTAATAAAAACCTGCAATAGAAAGATCCAAAATGCAAACCCCAAATTTCTCTCAATTGGCAAACCAATGGAACTCTAATGGCTCTGATACAATGTGAGATTTTTCCAAGATCAAGAGGCAATGGAAAGCACAAATAAGAGAGAACAAAATAGATGATAGGAATAAATTGTATTCTATCAAGATGAAAATACTGATCAACTGGATCATCAATCGTTACATACAATGAATATGAGCCTCCTTATATAGGCAAGGCTATATGGATATGTGAGCACACAAACATGACATGTGGCTCAATAAGAAACAAGAGTAGGTAGAAAATAGGTGTGGATAGGTAGGAAAAACAATATAATATTCCACATGAGGTGGATCACCCACTGAATGTGGAATGTAACAACAAGATAAGTTCACAAAAGGTGGAAATTCTCCTACACACACTATCCCAATGTGGCACAAACACCCAAGTGTCTCATACCCAAACTACTATGAAATTCATTTCCTAAGTAAACTTAAGTAAGGTGTAATAATATCCAAGATGAATAATTATTTACACCAACAATATTATTAGTTGACAATCTATGTTCATCCTTTATGTAGAAAAAATATATTAGTTGCAAACAATTATCCACTTATCATTCACAATGGGTACATATTTTTAATATTTATGAACATTATCATCTAATGACAAATATTAATAATTTTTTTTTCCTTTAAATAAATTTCTAAATTACACTTTAAGAGATTTGTCTATTCTTAGAGTATAATCTTTACAAAATTTGAGTTGTACTTACCAACAAATATATTCTTCTTTATATATTAAAAAATATGGAAGTTCATTTCATGTCCATCATGTGGATTCTATGCATTTATTAAATTTTTGTCAAATTAATTTTTTTTCGTTACTATGTTCATCTAATATATTCCAATCTAATCTATCAAGATTGGGTAGATGTATCACATACATAAGTTTTATACTTTCACTTCTTTCGAGAAAAGAAATAATATTAAACATGTGACTACACTTTTATTTTTGAAAATACTTGTATTCTCCTTGCCATTATATATTGTTAGATTTCATACCTTTTTCATATGTCCTTCACTCCAAAATGCTTACATAGATACTCTCGATGGAAGATTCATAATATATGTCCATAACCATGTTAAATAATGTGAGCATTTTCTATTTTTTTCTATTACACCAACCACTTGAATTCAAATTGTTTAACATATCATCAAGATGACACCTGAGATATGTCTTAGAAATGTTGGTATTTTGGTATGGTTTTGTCATTGACGTCAACACCTACTAAAACTCTAGCACTTTGGAGATTCAACAACATTCACCGGCAAGCTAGTGACTTATGCACAGTCACCGATATATGGTACACTGGTAGGATATAATGATCACCAACACTTAGAATGACATGGAAAACACTTGGTTATGTCGAAGACATTGTTTGAACATCTTATCTTGGAGAATTGTTTATTGGTATATTCGTATTTTCATATTTGCTATTACCGGCAAATAGGTCCAGGTTATGCACCGACAGGTTTATCTTTTCTAGATCAGCATGACATGTATGGAGATGATTTATTATTGTTGTAAATGCATTAAGACGGCATGTTCAATCGGTTATTGCATCAGATATTGTATTGTTTGTAAAATGATTTTATTGTAATATCTTGTAGAGTCGACCTACTAAAATTGGTCTTAGGTTATGGTATAAATGTAAGATCTTATTTGTAAGATCAAATGTGGAATGTGAAAAAGGATTGTGTGAAGGTATATGTGAGAATAAGAAGAGCTATACACAAAGACATCATTTGAAGGTGAAGCTAGGTTTCTGTGAAAGCATATCAGAACTACACCGGTATAGAATCCAACATATGAAGATGCTGTTTTGTGCAGTTCATTCTTATTGGATTTAACCATCCAATTGTAGTCAGCATGACTCCTATTTTATGATTGAGCAGTGAGCTCTAGGCGCTTGGCCTTTCTGGATGTGTAGACCCCATTTGTATACACTTACTATCTATAGTAGTATCATCTGATTGTGGGTAAGGTTTCCCACTATGGTTTTTCCCCTTACAGGGTTTCCACATACAAATATTGGTGTTATGTGTTGTGGATGACTTTGTCTTTTTGTTTCATGCATTAATTCTTACCGGTATTGCAATTATCTGGTAACTGATCGTCGGTATAACAGACTGGTTCACCAGTATTAAGCAATAGATTGGTTAAGTTGTTTTTGGTTTAACTTTATTTGACAACTGATTCACAAAGAGAACCCTCATGAGAGAAAAATACAACATATGAAAACATTCACATTTCATATGTTATTAAGAAAAGAAACATTCCAATATAGCTATAAAGTCTCCATAAATACTTCTAAAGCATACAAATCCTCTAATATATCCTTCATGAGACTAAACATAATGGGTAACCATGAAATTGAACATCCATATAGTACTTCACATATACACTCTACATGAGTTCTCGATACAAATCAATATGCGAATGATAATAATCATTGAAATGACATAACATTTTACTCCACACAATAGCAAGAACATCCATAAAAATATAGAATTAGACTACAACTATGTCCCACACACAAACCTTCATTGATTCACCATCAAACCATACTTGTATAAAGTGTATATACTAAAAATTGAAAGAATGGTTTGGAGAATCAATAAACCAAAAAATGCACACTGTATAGTAGCACAAAAACTTACAATAAATTTGGTAAACATATTGTACACCTACACTTGTAGACGAAAACCATAAGGGATTCACTTAGTGAACTTGGGTTATATCACGTGCATTCATGGCATACTAAAGAATCCCCTATTTTCAAAAAATATTGCCCTAAACTCCTTTTTTGTCAGCCCCTCTCAATACATAGCTTGAATTAAAAGCCCCTATTTTTGCCACATATTATATTTTTTCATAGCGCAAATTAAAAACTACCCTATTTTCACCGATAGACAATATATTGTACCCTCATTTTTGGGATATTAAACCCCTCAATATGAATGCATGTGATATAATATTGCCTAGCCAATGAAGCTCCCGTGACAAAAACTTGTTGATCCATAATATTGTGAAGCTTTGTTGCACTCCTTGGACGAAAATTCCCTCTAAAATCAAATAGGTTTCTTCCTCTTACTCATTAAAATCATGATTTTTTATCCACTAGCTGCAATATTCTATGGATTTTCATCCATTAAAGATGATTTTAGAACACTAAGTTCATACAATCAAATTAAAAAAGTTAAACTGGTAAAATGATCTTGAAATGTGAAATTTCTTATAAATAGAGGACAAAATCCTCATGAACATATCTTGGAAAAATAAATAAATTTAATATTATTTTCATCCACTACCAAATCCTCATGAACACATCTTGGAAAAATAAGTAAATTTAATATTATTTTCATCCACTACACTCCAAAATAGGCCCCCATTATGATTGTTGCAAGATTCACAACTAATATTAGAAGATAATCCCCAATAGGACAACCTCTACATACAAAGAATCATTCCTATGCTTGTCATAATGATTTATAACTACCATTAACCAATCTTCAGTGTCCAAAATTTTTCTCATCCACCTTAGGTAACTTATCACACTTATTTAAGACCTTTCCAACTAATATTTCCACATTGTTGGTTACAAAATTCATTGTAAGAATTCTAGTGCCATATGTGATTCTAGAATAATTAATAGAGCTTCCCAACTAATATTTCCATATTGTGGTTTACAAAATTCATTGTAATAATTCTAGTGCCACATGTGATTCTATAATAATTAATAATTAATTAATTTATTGTTAGCACATTTGAAGAAATATATATTCCTTATATTTATACCTCATTCCTTGGAAATTATTAAAATGCATCAATTGTTTTTTCTTTGATAATTTCCTATAACACCATAATTTATGTGATACCAGTTCTAATGATATTGAAATTCTTCAAGGATGTTGGAACCTCTTGAGAATATTGCATATTTCCAAGAATGTTGGAATTAGAGTACTTATATATTCTTCTTGTCATTTTTTGGGAAAGTAATTTTGGTTTAATAGAGTGACAATTTATGATAGTAGACAAACATATTTAAGGTGCAGAATGATGACAAAAGGAATGCATTCAAGCCTTTGATTGAATGAGAAAGATTCTAACATAGCTAAAAATAAATAGATTGTAGACTTAATATGATAACAAATGTCAAAA
This sequence comes from Cryptomeria japonica, assembly GCF_030272615.1. NCBI lineage: Eukaryota > Viridiplantae > Streptophyta > Pinopsida > Cupressales > Cupressaceae > Cryptomeria > Cryptomeria japonica. The sequence continues at coordinate 122,951,073 of NC_081406.1, read as the reverse complement.
GAGAGAATACAAAAATCTTGAATAACTAGTATATCTATATTTAAAAAATATAGTTAAATTATGTCGAGAGATATCTTATAATAGAAGGGAATTTGATGTTTGCCCACTCCTCCACTATCATTTGAATATAATAGTTTCATATAATTTGAGATGAGTAGCGAGGGTTATATTTTATTTGGCATAATAAAATAACACCTCCACAAAAACCAAAAGATCGAATATTTCATGCAATTACCTATCATTTGCATGCCAATTTTTTTCAAAATTGAATTTTTGTTTATGGACATTTTGATGTCATTGTAGTTGCCTCCCGGCATAAAGATTACTTGTTTTCGAAACAAAGAGCACAAAGTAAAAATTCTTGAGACTTAAAAACCATGTGCTTTATAAACATGAGATTTTTTCAATAAAAGGTTCATTCATTCAATTACTATAGAAAATCATTTTAGAAAGGTCTTTGATTTTGATTGACTACACCAATTATCATAAAAAATATTATAGAAATTGTCATCATCAATTATGCCAAGTGTTCAAAAGTAACAATAATTTTTATAATATGTAAATAATATTATATTATTCATCCTTTACCCAACTAGCACCTAAATAATTAATAAATTATACTCCCATTTATTAAAAACATTTCCCTAACACTTAACTCTTGCCCACAAAAAATATGAATATAGGCTTATGGGTCCTTATATGATGACTCAAATAAAATTAGATATTACATTAAATTAAAAGGAATTCATGAGAATACTTTGGACAACTAAATCGATAACATATTTATCTACTTTGGAATCAAACAAACTATAATATATTTCTTCTACAAAGTTTACAATACTAAATCTATAATTCTATAAATGGATAAAATAAAATATTCAAATTGACTAAGTGCAACATAAGAGGATAACTCTAAATAAAAAAATTACTACTGTTTTAAATAGATTAGGCTACCTAAATTGTAATCTCATATCTTTAATAAGTATATAAATGAAAGGAATACCAATTTTGAGGAGTAGACTTGGTTTACATTGTAGGGAGGTTATACATAAAGAGAGTTGGTTGAGATGATCCCAAGAAAAATAGTTTAATGATGGAGATTATAAATAATTCTTTGTGTGGTCTCCTGAAATTAAGAAGAGAAAAGGTTTAAGGACATTATTTTCTTCTAGCTTGCTAAAAACTCACATTTAAGCCAAGGAAAGATTTGATAGCTGAAAGCCTAAACCAAAGTGAAACACAATGAAAATGAAGATAATTAAAATCAATATGAAATCATGTTTGTAGAGAGCCTTCAACTATAAGCATTACATGAAGACAAATCCTTTCAAAGCATCATTTAAGAAGATTAACATAAGAAGTTAGTTAGGAAATTAATAAACAAAATGAATATGATACCTCCCCATGATGCTCCCTATGAATATGATACTTCCCTAGGATGTTAAATGGAGGATGAGAGATGGTTGATTATGTAAAGTGTTGAATGAGGATGTAAATGAAGTATTAATGTCAAATAGCAATTCCAACTAGTGGAAGAGCTAAAACATAATACAACTCATTCCTACAAGAAACATTTAAATTCCTTAGAAAAGTAACCATGCATGGATAACTCTTGTGTCCTCTAACAATGAAGGAATGAGCTCTATTTATAGGGAAAATTGGAAAATGAAGGGTTGAGATTGAATGGGTTGAGGAAGGGATATGATTGCTTGTGAAAGTGTTGATCCTCAATCCATGTGCTCTCTTTTAAGCCAATCACATGTTGACAAGTGTCAACAAAGGGAAGGCTTGAGAGGAGAGGGAGACAAAGCATTAAATGCTTGAAGACTTAAAGGAAGCCATTAAAGGCTTAAGAGGAATTTAAAGGAAGCCATTAAAGGCTTAAGAATACTCTAGAAGGAAACCATTAAAGGCTTGAAGACTTTAAAGGAAGCCATTAAAGACTTGAAGAGTTTGAAGGAAGCCATTAAAGGCTTAAGAAGACTCTAGAAGGAAACTATTAAAGGCTTAAGACTTTGAAGGAAGCCATTAAAGTCTTGAGAAGACTCTAGAAGGAAACCATTAAATTCTTGAAGACTTTGAAGGAAGCCACTAAAGGCTTGAGTTGATGGGTTTGGGGTTAACCTTTGGTTTTGGAATATGTAAACCATTAAAGGGTGATTAGGCTAATAATAGGGATTTAGACATGATTAGAAGGAGGTTTAACTTGCAACTTGCATTTTCTAGAAATTGCAAGTGGGTGAGGGATTTAGGAATTTAAATTAATATTTATTTATTTAAATGTGAAAGATGGGATTTAAATAAATTTTTTATTTAAATTTGAGAGGGGGATTTTATTAAACAAATATGCTTTATTTATTTAATTATGTCATAATATGGTTAAGTGAATTAATCAAATAAATTGAATAATTTATTTAATTAATAGAAGAACATAGGTAGAATGAATTAATTAAATATTAATTTAATTTATAGTTGAACAATGGTTAAATAATAAATAAATATTGAATATATTCATTTAATTAATTGGACAAAAATGGGTGTCTACACAAAGATTTCAATGAACACTTCAAAAATAATTTGGCCCCTCCAATAGATAAAAATGGGATGTTAAGGGAGATAACTAGGGATATATATTCCAAGATTAGATAGATCATGTTTCTCATTAAATATATCTTAGAAACCAAAAAACCATGTAGGAAAAAATCATGCCACAGTCTAAAGGACTCTAATACCCAGCACAGTTTCCTAGTATCAATTAGGACATTGTTGGTCTTTCTAATTGTTTTCCTATTTGTCCCTATAAAGTAGCTATCTTTAATATTCAAGACTCTAAGATCAATGATCAATGAATAGGAGACAAAATATTGTTCTCCTTTACGCTTTAGGCTCTTTTAAACCTAGGGGCATTCCTTATTGCAATATTTGAGAAATATAACCCTTATATATAGAGGATTTGATTAAGATAAAATGTTCTCACAAATTTCACTAAGATTTGAATGATTATTATAGAATTGGCTGGATCCTTAATAAATCTTCATTACAAAATCTTGAAAACATAAATAATTGAAAATAACTTAGAATTATGAAAATTCTAAATTTTTTATTTTTGATTTTAGAGTTTTTGGTTCTAAAATTTGGACCTAATGTATCTCTCAACAATGCCTAATTTTGGGGTAAAAATTTAAAATACTCCATGTAAGTGCCTCCCTCCCACATCCAAACTCTAAATTTAGAGGACTAAGAGATATCACTACCTTACAATTACACTTCCAAGAAAAGGGTATTTTCAAAACTCTTCTTAATAATCCTTAGCGCAATACACCATCCTCCATATCTCATTCAAAACACTTTAATCTATTGCTTAGATATAAGAAGTAAACAAGATAAACAATGCATCAAATGTACACATATACTTATACATCCTTAATTTATTTATTTAAATGGAAAATGCATACATTCAAGGAGACAAATATAGAGAACTAGGTACCGAAAGAAAAAGTAAAGAATCAACAACCTCTATAACTATCAATCCTCTATCACATGTAAAAATTAGTGTAAAAAAATATTTTTTATATGAATCTTTGAATTCCTAGATGGTATTTGAACCATTTCATAAAATCAATGGGTAACATGCTAATATGACTATTAAGTATGTAGGAACAAGTATTACATATGACACATTCTATTGTATATACAATTACAACAATAATATTCACTTCTTTGTAAATATTTCTCTCAACACACACTTGTACATCAATCTATGTAACATACCACTTGGGTTATATGAAAGTAAATCTAAACAATGAAAAATAATACATCCAAAAAGACTTAAGTGATAGATGGGTGATCTTATATTGAAGTAAAATGGATAAATATATCTACTATATTAGAGAGGTTGAGTCCAATAATTGTAGTGACATCTTGCTAAGATGAAATCAAGGTAGGATTTGAAATATTTGATCATCTAGTCAAACATAATTGGGCACTTATCTTGTCAATAGAGGTTTTGATACTACTTTAGTATTTTTTCTCACCAAAATACCAAGAGGAAAGATAATTAAAAATCCTAAAAGATCTTGAATTCCACCTATCGAAGAGGGAATACACTTCTATTGTCTATTTACTTTCAAAGGCACATATATGTTAATAGTAAAATTAAGTGGCACACTAATATGTTAGGTCCAATGTTTATTATATTATCTTAAATCATGTCCATTGATGGTTTGGGGGAACAATGGCACCAAAAGTTACTATTCACATTATAAAATAATTTTTTGAATTAAATAAAGCTTAAAATAACCAATTCTATATTTGACCCATATTTAATAAAGATCAACAAATAAAAATATATAATACCAAATTTTAATGTTTTCATGACATTGAGTTGTGCCTTATGCATACTCAACAATAACATCTACCATATGCAATGCTTTACTACCTTAGTTGTTTCCTACTCTTTTTCTTATATGATCCACAACTCCTCTCATCCACTTGCAATTTGACAAAAGCATAATTGCTTTTTGTAATAGAGTTCACACATCTCCGAGTACTATAGGATTTAATTCATACTTTGATAATACTTGACACAAACTATAAATATGACAAATGAGAAATCAACTAACAATTTTAAAGTTACATAACAAAAACATAATAAGATACGAAGACCAATGAAAAATTGATCCATAAATTCTAAGAAATTGTTGATAAAAATTAATAGAAAGTTTCAAATAAATATATCACTTATTCAAATTAATAGATAATCATAAAAGATGAAATGTTGTGTAATTATAAATATTAAATATAAACATATAATGAAACCTCTAAACAATTTCAATATTGTTATTCTAGAAAAAAATATTATCAATAAAAAACCTCCAAGTGTTAATAGACCTTATCCTATCACCATCTCCAACCTAATCAAATTTGGCAATCCTATCACCATCTCTGACCTAAACAAAGTTGACAAATTCCAATATATTTTTGGGGTCTTCAATATTTTTATAATAATAAATAGAGTAATCTCAAATAGAATTGGGAAATAAAAAACTATACATATAAATTTCTACTCAATTATAGTATGCCTCCTTGCATCACTTCCTTACAAGAAAAGAGTTATAAAACAAGAGCTATGATACAACACAAGTCCCTGCCATTTGCTAAAAAATGGTAAATTATTATTTTTTATGAGAATAATAGAATATAATAAGCACACAAAAAAAGTGTTTCAACTAAAGAAGAAAATCTTGAAGCTAGTTGAGTTAATAACTGAAATCAACAAGTTAACTAAAACATAGAAATGCACTCTCCCTCATAAAACATAACATCCTAAAAATACAATAAGATTCTATACAATCTAAATGACCACAAAGTATTAAATTCCTCGTCCAGCCCAATTTTGTTCACTTGCTTATTGGTTTAATTCATTTGGACTCTCACATCTCTAACATTAGGAACGTGGAGTCCTCTAGAATGCTTCTCATGGAGCACTTTCTTCTATCCTCTTCATTGGGCCATGGCTACATTCAAAAAGCATTAAATTGGGAATAGAAGAAAATCTGAATTTTGAAAGTCTGTAAACTTAATGACGAGAAAGTACATTTTTTATTAAGTGAAAAGTAGGTTTTGAAGGGGCCCCGAAACCCTTTTACAGAAAGATAATAAAAAGATAAGACATTAAAGACCAGCTAGATAGAGCAAAACACAAAAAAGAGACAGCTAACAAAGAAAACTAAGGAATAATCACAAGCAACAAACAAGAAAGTATGTTCACCTGCCAAACAATTGGTAGTTTGTAGAGGTTATGCCCTTTGATAAGAGGGGGTTCAAGGCTTCTCATCTTTGCTCCATAGAACTTCTATCTTCAAAAAAAAATTAAAAGATGTATTTAGCTGATAAACTTATTTCGCAAACTTGCATCACTCACAAAGGAAAAAGCATATTACCATTTATTTCAATTAAACATTTCATCCTTGAAAAACAATCACGCGTTTCTTATCCTTGATTTTTCACAAATACACTAAAAATTTAAATTTAGAGGTTAATGACTGCTAAGCCTCAAAGCATTTATGAACGAACAGTAACATGAATATATAAAAGTGCTAAATTGATTGCAAAAGTATATATTGCTAAGCCCCAAAGAACATAAGAATGTAACACAAATATAAAAGTTGTCAAAGCGCTAGACTCACTAAAAAATTGTGTTGCTACTTAGCTGCACCATAACTTTCCTTAACAATTTGCCCCAACACATCGAGTACCAATAGGTGGGCTTGTGGCATTTCTTAAATCAATACCATACCTAAATTCAAGATATGTGAAAATTACAATTAGGTCATGCAGCAACAAGGACTCAGTGAACAACTCAATGTATAGCATTTGAACATGCAAAAGAAAGCTATCAAAATATCAAAATTTTCCAACTTGTTCCTGGGCCATTGATGTTAATTTAGTTATATTACAATGCAATATCATACAGGTTGGTTTCTATGAACAAGGCATGGCAAGTAATATTTATATCATGTGGCATGTATATGGGTCCTACATTGAGATAAGACAACATAGACTCTGCGCATCAAATACACTTTTAAACTATGGGATCATTATATACAGATTGATATTTTCTAGAAAACTTTTCATATGGTGGCAAGTTGGCAACACGTGTTCTACAATTCAATTCCAGAGATTGTTATCATATTCAATTTTATTTTGCATGTATCTTTCTCTATTGAGTATTGCAAATCAAAATAAGCTGCTATGGAAAAAGTGTACTGTTATAGAATCTTCGGTGACAACATAGGTTTTTTTCTTCCAGCTTTCATCTTGATTTATTTGTTATATATAATGCGATCACATGTATTACTTGGAATTTGCTTAGAATTCCATAGTTGGAAGTCACTCAAATATTCTCTTTAAACAAGAAGATCAAGGGAGAAATGTTGAGAAGTCTGTGACAAGAAAACAAAGTAGGGAAGGTGCTCAGCTGCATCTTCAGCAACTTATTAGGAAGCTGGAAATATAAAGAAGAGATTTGCTGAGGAAGTCTTTGTAGAGGAAAAATTTGGAAAAGAGATCTACATTGGAAATAGTGAGCACCATAATTATCATGAAAATGGAAGAGGTGACCTCAAGTGACAATATGCACTAGCTATGAGGTGCCATTTATTGTGCATCTACCACCATACTCAAAAGATGACACAGTTTCCAAATTTTCTTGACACCATAATAGTCTTGCAACACAGATTAGAATTAGCTATGTAATTCATCCCAGATTAGACTTAGATTGGTAAAAAATGTTGGTCAAATAAATTTGCAAACAGGTGAAATACTCCTAACACTATTACTATTTTGAGTTGTATGCCATGCTTTCAAGTCTGTATTGGTATAACAAACCCTTCCATTTTCTTCTATGGTTAATAACACCACATAGAGAAATGAGGAATGACGAAAAGACACTAATCACCCAGCCTTTCTACTGACATGTGCTGATTGGAAAATAGAAATCATACACAATTTACTCTACAAATACAACTCTCAAAAACTTGCTCAAACCACCAGAGGCCTTTTTGAATTTGGTGAACATAGAGAAAGAATAACACACATCCAGTTTCTAGAGGTTTTTAAAAAGCATATATATCATCTTTAGAAGAAAAATCAATTTGTGAAATATAAGTTCTAGAATTCAATGCAATAAATAAAAAACGTAAAATATGAAGTCATTAACTAGTTGTATGTTTACAGGCAATAAAGATATATACAACAAGTACAATACATAGAAACTTCACAGAACATGCACTGTTTATGCAAAAACTTAGCATAACCTACATGCTGCTCAAATACTGAGAGACAAGATTTGCTACCCTATCTGGAAGGTAACCACCTTGACAAATAACATTCAACATTTTAAAATGGCACTAAAATTTTCCCCATAAAATTCTTTGAAAACATTTGAGCAGAAGACTTGTTCTCTATCTTATGTAATATATGTCCTCAAATAAAAAATGCATGAGAAAATTTAAACCTAAAATCTTGATTCCTGCACATAATAAGAATTGAAAAAATATTTTTCTTCACATTTCCCACATCTTAATGAGGAATTTAATAATCTTTACACTCCATATTCTAAAGACATCTAGAGGAAAGTTACAAAATAGAATGATAAAGTCTACAATGGAGAAAAAAAATCTAATATTACCAAAGTAGGGAGGCCAACAGGTTTTGCTGACTGTTCATCAGGTAGACACTCTGATATTAAATTTGTGGCAATGAGTTCTTTGAGATACTTTGCAACCTCTTGACTATGTGCTGCATGCTCTCTTTGTTCAAATCACTTAATGACAACATGGGGACTGCAAAAATTCAATGTGAAAGTAAACAATCTCTCCAAATGGATAGAATCTACAATGCTGAAAAAACCAACAAAGTAATGAATTACAAATCAATCCTCTTATAGCTACTAGGGAAAATAGTAATAGCAATGGAACCATTATCCATGGACGTATAGCCCCCAGAGTTGACACAAATTTAAAAAACCCATATGAATACCACAACAACTTCACAATTACAATAAACCTAATATGGCTACAATTGGCATGAGCATTCAACAATGATCACCAAATGATGCAAATTCATTCTTGTGCATATGGAGAAGACCTGCATTGGTTTTGTAGATAATTTTGTAGGACTAGAAAAATATGTTTTCCTTGAAAAGCACTAGATTTTCTTAATTTCCTGCAAGATGCTTTATGAAGGAAAAAAAGTAACCAAACTATGGGAAGCGCTTGTTTTTAGGACACAAAAGTTAATTAAAAATTGATTTATTGCTAAAAGAAAAAACAAGGGTTTGTTTATTTCATCAAATTAAGTTATTGTCTGTAGAACATGTTTATTCTAGTTCTAGTTATGCTGAAATATAGATTCTATTTGTTTCTTATTCCAAATCTTTTGCTAAAATCTAATAGGTTTACTGCAGTATAAGTCTATTTTATGGTCAATGCAAAAAAATCTAACTCGATCCTAGGGATGCACATCCTTTGTCCCACATCTTGGGGATGGGAGGATGCAGACACGGTGTACAGTTCTCCTACTCTCAGATATTGTGGATTTATTGAGAATGTCATCTCCCCATGAAGGACATCCAAGGGATGCTAGGATACAACTCGATTGATTTGGTGTATTTTGGATATATCTCTCCAAATAGAAATAAATAGAAAAATTTCTCATATATTTATTTTAGCTAAAAAAAGGGTCTTAGCTTCAAACTTGAAACATGGATTTAATTGGTTGGTTGAAAATTTAACCTGCGCATCGATTTCGAGGCTTAAGCACTTAAATTACAATTACATTATATAATTTTGTAATAATTTATATCCATAAACTTGTAGGGAATCCTGCATTTTAGACATTAGTAATAGGAATAACTATGTTTGGCCATAAATAAGGAAGTAAGGTCTTCTATGGGACAAGAAAATGTGTTACTAATTCTTTTTGGATTTAATAATCAATTGCATATATTATGGCATGGTCGAGGTTCAACTGCATATATTATGGCATGGTCGAGGTTCAATCCTTCATCCAGTCAATTGGTTTAAGTGCACAAACACAATATGAAAGTGAAACACGAACACATTCAAAATGGAATATATGCTATTCTTTATTAATTTTGTAGAAAAACTTAGTATATCAAGTATTTGAAAGATATTTCCAAACACAACAATCTTCTACTCACTACTTTTCAATTCACATAACAAACATAAAGCTCTAGAACTATCATGACTTTTTAAATTTCTAGTCATCTCACTTGAAAGCTGCACTATTCACTTCTTGGAAGATTCCATGACCTTGCGACCCTCACACTTCCAAATTCTAGAATTCTTTATCTCTTTAATTAGTCGAGTATTTATCTTAATTGCTCTTTTCCATTAGTAGAGGGAAGAATAATTGGTGGAAAAGAAAAAATAATCTAAGGTTTTAATTTGAAACTCAAGCTATACAACTTTGCATGGAAGAAATGAGTTACATGTCAAATTTTATATCCTAAGATGCATATATAAGGATCAATGTAATTTGTCAATTGTCTCTTTCTTATGTGGTCAGAATGTCGTCCGCAACATGTGGTCACAAATTGACTTTGACATTGTATTATTGTAAGAGACCACAAAGTTCTTTTCCTGCATCGTGTTTTCTTAAATCAGCCTACTGCCATAGTCCTCTTTATTAACAACATTGTCAATTGGCATAGCACCTTTTACAATGTACTAATGTTAATGATGATCTCTAGTGATTGCAGTTTCAAATTAACACATAATGTATTTTAATATTGATTATGTTTTTGCCTTCTAGATCACACTGGCAATCCTAATAAAGATTTATACTACAATCTTTGTAACTAATTCTTAGATGCTAGTTCCCAGTCCCCATGCCCCATATCTCTCAGTAACTATATTTTAATGTAAAACAGATGCACCCTTATTCATTAACTCCTCATCCTTATTCTTATACCCACAAGACATATTAAAAAATGGAAACATCTAATCTCACATAAAATGTCATTCCGTATGATTTTCAAGTTGTGCAAAACACAACGGATTTGGATGAAATTTTCAGCATGAAATCTTCATGATCTTCATCCCTGTTGTTGTAAAAATGCAAAAAATTGCACAAAAAGTCACCGTGTTTTGCACATCTGAATTTTTTTTTCCAGTGCCATTTTATGTGGAGATTAGCTTGTTCCTACCAAAATGGTGTTACCCTCCACATAAATGTACTAAAGTCTACTGGCAGCTATTTGATACAACATTAACCTTTTTCACTTCCATGATTGTCTCTAGCAACACTCTTCCAGTTAATATCTTCTGAAACTCCTTAGGTGTTAAGTATGACTGCAAACAAGGATCGCTGGTCAATTAATATGTGCACCCTAATTGTTTTATAACATTATTTAACATAAGAAGTGAAATGAAAGAAAACCATGTACTAAAAGTCAAAGAAAAGGCCAAGAGATTTGCCTCTATTTTTCTGACATTGACTCTTGGTGTTGGATTTGTGAACTTAGATTTCAACCATTCATAGGTGTATGTGCTAGAAAATCCATCTTATTTAGGCTTGTTTTCAACATCCTTAGATATTTCTTGTCCACGACCATTTGAAACAGGCCATTTCAATTTGGTGTCTTTTTCTATGGGTGATCCTTCACTTTCGATGAGCTTACTTTCAGCATTATTTGTAATGCCTTCACTCTCAATGAGCTTACTTTTAGCATTATTTGTAATTCTTGTGCAATGATATAATCAACACAACCGTAACGATCAACAAATATAAAAACATTAAAAAAAGGCCCTTTTAACTCTAATGCAATGTCCTCCTTGTATCCTGCCAAAAAATCCAAGATGTATGACACTGACCCCTCAAAACAACAATAGGATCCTATCAAGGCAAGGCTCTACAACATTAGTTCAACACCTCTCAACCTCCAAGACTCATACCTACTCAAATTGCATAATTTGCTCCAACATACACTTTGAAGCCTCCAAGGGTTACTAACCATTACCACACCTATTTTGGGTCAAACATGACTCACCTAAACCAGATCAAACACTGGTTGTAAGGATTCAACACCATTCCCTATAGCACCTTCACAATTAGGCCTATTTGCTAGTAGCCCTTTGAAACGGGTAAAGGAACCATAAGTCCAAACTTTTCCAAACACCCCAACAAAATAGTCATGGATTCAAATACCCTTTTTGGCCTTACACAATTCACCAAAAGGAAGGGTCAAGGTCTAGCAAAAAAAGGTCTGAAATATGTGAAGGTCAACTATCCTAAAGGGCTAATTAGGTCTCCATTTGTGAAGCAACTATGTCCAAATGAGAAAAAAATACAATCAAAACCCCATGAGCATGTGGGGAACCATAAACCATCAAGAATTCTAGGGTTACATGCCTGAAATCATCGCCATTTTCTTTCTAGGGTAACTTTGATGTTTAAGGACTAGGTAGCCACATAGAGATGTCTACCTAGTGCCGGTTCAAACACACACCTCCCTTGCTCCTCCTACAAAATGATTTTAGAATCTTAGAATACACTATACATACTTTCATTTCACCCAATACCATGAGTCTCAGACTGATAAATTGTAAGTTATGACCATGGAGAAGCAAAACCCTAGGTAAACCCTGGTTTTCCGAGCACCTACAACAAAATTGGAACAACAGGAGCAAAACACACAATCTGAACCTCAAACCAAACCCAAATCAAAGGTGACTCACTATTATAACAAACTCATATCATTTGGAATTGATCCCAATCCGTACAATTCCATACCCCGTACCAAAACTTCAGAATTGCAGGAAAAACTCAGAATTTCATTAGTTTGCAGTCATCAAAACTTTCCTCCGTATAGTCTAACCTTGGGAATTGGATCCACAAGGTGTATATACCACTCCAAAACTTCTCTCAACCAAAAATAAGAGGTTAGAGCCATTGGAGGAGTTCAAACAAACAAAAATGCAAAAATTGCATAAAATTGCTTATAACAACTTTTGACAAGTTTTGACAAAGTTGTCAAAATGTCATTTCTCACCTCCTAATGCCTTGGGTTAAGAATAAACCCTACTAAAACATCATAGAATCACTAAAACTACTAGGATAACTATGTCCTACACACAATTGATCCCCTTTTGTCCAAAAGTCCTAATTGGCTTATCAGGATGCCAAAATAGGAGTTTGGCTCACAACATGGGGTCTTTTATTACAAACACACAATGCATGATTGAAACACATGTAAAAAATCCCAAAGACATGTTTGATGCCTCATCCTTCCTCCTCTGAGCCTAATTTGTCAACTTGAAGGGGTGCTCCTGCACCAATCTCCTTAGGGTCAGAAAGCATACCAACAATTGCAACATCAATGGCATCTTGGTTTTCTGTTTTGGATGCTCTTATAGCCATCATGACAACTGTATCCTCATCCTTTATCATATACCTATGTGAAAAAAATTACTAAAGAAATAGTTATTAATAGCCTAATCTAACCTCAATAAGATTTTTATCCACATTAAGCTATGTTTAGAGTCAATGTTGTAGTCCTGCAGTCTTGTCACTGCAAAGCACATCCATTCAAACCATTTCTTCAATAGCTAGCATCTGTTTTGCAATTGCACCCTGGACACCATATATCACATCAAAGTTGGGTTTTCAAAATAGAAATTGTGCAATCTTTCTTAGAATCCTCTATCCAAGAAAAGACTGTAAGAGGGAACATTCAAACTTAAACTGATGATAACTTTTCAACCATATGCATGAGAAAGCACAACACATGATTAGCCCCCAACATCATTACCGAATAGATGAAACTTACAAATCCAATAGAAAGTGTCTTCTTTGGAGATTTTTACATGAAACTATAGCTATATGCATAAAAGCCTATAGTAAAAGCCAAACAGAGAAGTTTCAAATTTTAAAAATAAAAACCATTCTAAGCCACTTTTACACAAATCTGCACCACTTATAACAAATCAGAGGAGAGCATGATTAAATTGGCTACATTTTACAAACCCTTTGCTTAGTTGTGACTCTTTTAAGGTTTATATAAAAAATAAGCAAAAAAATGCATTTTGTGTTCCCCTTAAACATTCTATTCTTGGATATTTACTTGAATAGGTTTGTTGAATAAAAAGTCAAGGTAAATGAAAACGCCTATTTAAAGCTAATTACGTGAAATTGAGGAAAATTAAAAGCCCTTTCTAGAAACTAAAATAAGTGAACCAGAAAAAACATCAATGTTAAGATTTTACCTGTAGCTTTGTCAAATTCACAAAACTTTACAGGTAAAAAGAACTAAATGAGGTAGAAACACTAAAGAACATAACACTTAAAATTCATTCTAAAAGATAGACACATGAATCTCTCATAAAATCATCAAATTGTGGAGTCAAGAGAAAATGCCAAGAAAAAATAATTCAAGATAGTAACCAAAAACCCATTTTAAACAATTCATTTTGCACCAAAATTTGTTAAATTTACCTAGAAAAAAGTACAAACACACTAAATAAATTTCAAAAGCACTGCCAAAGCCTCAATCCTTTGAGACTTTTCCACTTACCTATTTAAAAATTCAATTCATCAACATTTCTTTGAGAAAATTTTTGTCAGAGAGGTTAAAGTAGATAAATTTCACCAAGAAAACTATCGTGACCACACACCCAAATAAAAATTTAACATTTCAATGTAGTTTTAATACGTGTCCAGATAGAAATCAGAATAAGAGATACGTTCTATCATAAGACATAATGTGTACCAATTTAGAACAAAGGGGCAACAAGAAATCAATCAGGTTGCATTAAATCTCATACATTAACCCATAAGCCCAAATTCAAGGGCAAAATAGACTCTATTTAAGAGAACCTAGAAATTAGACATAAACTCAACCCTTCAAACCCACACAACTACTTTGAAAGCATATTTTAACATTTCCCTCTATATTCAAGGGCTACAATGAATTGGGTTGCGGAGTCAAGTTATTTTAAAATGGCACTTCGTTAGTGTGGATGTGATCGTGTTGCTGAATCACAAGCATTGAAGCACTGATCTGAATGATTGATGAAGCCTTATTTCCTTTGATTGAGCCATATTTTATGTCTCCTTCAGCATCACCACCATATTCAAACTATGAGAACCTCAAACATAATGACAAGCAAATTCACCTCGCCTCTCTTATGCAACGTGTTTATCACAAAAAGCCCTAGATGTCTTCTCAGTCATCTGATCGAAAAGAAGGGTAACAGATCGTTGGCATGGCGATAGATCCGATAGTTGTCTATTGATTGTGTTTCTTTTGGATCAAAAGTGTGTGTTTCTTTGATTTTGTTTTTATTATTCCCAGGTGAATATAAAATATTTCATACAGAATATATTTTGATTAGCCAAATAATAATTTAAAAAAAAAATGATTTAAAACCCCGACAAAAATATCATCTACCAATCAGAAAAAAAAAAGAAAAATGAGAAAAAAATAAATATACAAATAAAAGACTTTAAACTATAGTATATCTTTAGTTTAAATTTTTGGCACAATTTTCAAAGCTGTCTATTAATTGAAAGAAGTGACTTGAAAACATTAGTCGACTAATAACAATACTCTGAATGATTTATTTCCATAAGAGTTACGTGGAATGAGGATGGCTCCTCACATCATCTCATTCCTAGATGGATGGATAGAGTAGAAGTCTTCTCCGGGACTCTATAGCATGGATGAAGATTCTTCGGAGGAAGATGACAACGGTGCTTCACGCGGTGGGGAGGAGTTGAAAGGTAATGGAGGATTGCTTACGTCATCACCGTTTCCTTCCAGCATTTGTACGACTCTGCTCATTGACGGTCGGTCATTGGAATTGTATTGAATACACCAAAGTCCTACTTTCGCCAATCTCCTTAACTTCTCTTCATCTTCCGCTTCCATGTCGCCTCTACCTCTTTCTCTCAACCTCTTCACCAACTCCCCACTCTCTATCAATTTGAACTCCCATTCAGGAAAATACAATTGACTCGAACGACTCACCTGCACGTCAATGTTCTTCCTCCTTCCGGCTATCTCCAGTAATACCATTCCAAAACTGTAAACATCTGATTTGTCCGTCACAGGCCCCAAATCTCTGGACCACAGCTCTGGCGCAACATATCCTGGCGTCCCTCTTGTTGCCGTAATTGATACATGGTCCTCTTCCTTCTTATACAGTTTAGCGAGACCAAAATCAGCTACTTTGGGTGTGAAATCTGCATCCAGTAGTATATTGTGAGGCTTGATGTCAAAATGAATGATGCGCCTACTACAATCTTGGTGCAAATAAGCAATTCCACGAGCTGCGCCCAAAGCAATTGAGTACAATTGATCCCAACTGAGCATCTGTTCTGCTTCTTTTCCTTGAAATATAAACTTCTCTAGGGATCCATTGGCCATGTACTCATATACAAGCGCGCTTCTGAATCCTTCAAAACAAAAACCCATGAGGCGAACCAAATGAAAATGATGAATGGTTCCCAGAGTTGCAACCTCGTTTATGAACTGGCCCTCACTCTGTCTTGATTGATCAAGAAGTTTAACGGCCACCAAAAAACCGCTACGGAGCTTTCCTTTATAAACAACACCGAATCCCCCTTCTCCCAATTTATCCGAAAAGTTGTTGGTGATCTTCTTTAGCTGAGAGAATGAATATCTGGTTGGCATTTGATGAATATAACTTTGGAGAAAATTCTCCACTTTACCAATAGACCCTGAATTCATAGGTTCCATTGCAACAGAAGTTTCATTCCCTTTAAAGTAGGATGACCCCTTTCGATAAACAACTATGAGAAATAGTGCTACTATCATTATGAAAGCACTTGCCCCAATAGCTATACCTGGTATTGATGCGTAATAATGCATATCAGCGATTCCACCATAAAAGAAAATTAGAAGATTTCTTAAAACTTACACAAAAAGGTTGTTAGCCTTTACCTGTTATTATTCCACGATTTGAGCTCTTGCCTGCTTAAATATGGTAAATGCTAATCAGACCGGAAAAATAAAATTCATTGAACAAACTGATAGATAAAGCACTTTCATATTTTTCCGTTTTCAAATTGTAAGGCAACTAAACTTATTTTTGGTACTGAGAGGCAAATATAGAGAGATTTTGAGCCAAATACCTTGTGGGACTGGGCATTGATTTGGATGGGTTGCATCCTCGCAGAAACAAAGGAACTTCCCTTCATCGGAAACATTGTACCCACACCAACAACCGCTTGATTCACAACTGCTACAGCTATCATATAATGGGTTATATGTAATATTCCAATGTGCTATTGCCCCTTTAACAGTCACTTCTTCCGAAGTACATGACCACGAAGGTAACAACACACCATCGAGTAAACATAGCGTGCCACACTTGACGACTTTCAGACTAAAGCTCTGTTCTGTGATGTTATAAATATTGATAAGTGATGCTGCTCTAGCATGCAGCTCCATGCAACTCCAGTTTGGACATGAAGCTATCCATTCATCACCATGCATAAGCTATTTTTAGTTAATAGTTTTTTTTGTTTATTCATGCAAATAAAGCATGTACTCCAGCATGCATGAATCCTTAGGACTATTTTTAGTTTTGCTTTTTGCATAAGTTTGTTTTTAGTAAATAAAGCATGTTGTGCATGCACTTATTGTATTCTTAATTTAGGGAGTAGTTTGTTTTTTTTAGTTTGAGAGTCTTAGTAGCTTTCCATGCAAAACTAGGAATATATTTAGAACTGCAGTTATTATTTATTCTTCCAGACTGCAAATTCTTTATATATACAACCTCTATATAATTTTTTAATTAAGCTTCAATAAAGATATTGGTGTTTTTCTTCTTTTTGCTATTATTGTTTGCTAATCAAATGGTTCAGAGAGGATAGGTCGGGTTCAAAATTCTACAAGTGGTATCAGAGCAGGTAAAATTGTTTTGGGTTAAAGTTTTATTGTTGGAATTTCGCCAAAGTTAATCATGTCGAATTCTAACCATATGTCCATTCCAGAATTTGATGGGAATGATTATGATTATTGGTGCATTAAAATGCTGACCTTTTTGATTGGAAAAGATTTGTGGGAGATTATTGAATCAGGTTATGAAGAGCCAACTGATTGGAATGCCCTTACAGCCAATGAAAGAACAGCAAGAAAGGAAGCAAGGAAAAAGAATGCTCAAGCTTTGTTTCACATTCAGATAGCTCTTGATAAGAGCTTATTTCCAAGAATATCAGGAGCAACAACTGCCAAAGATGCCTGGAAGACTCTACAAGAAGCTTACCAAGGTAGTGATCAAGTTAAAGTGGTCAAGCTTCAGACATTGAAGCGAGAGTTCGAGAATTTGAAGATGCAAGAAGCTGAAAGTATAGGTGATTATTGTGTCAGAGTCAAAGATGTGGTCAATAAAATGGCTACACTTGGAGAAATTGTAAGCAATGAAGTTTTGATAAAAAAGGTGTTGAGATCTTTGACAACCAGATGGAATCATGTAGCAATAATCATAGAAGAAAGCAAGGATTTGACAAAACTACAGTTTGATCAACTGGTTGGATCCCTGATGTCTCATGAAGAAAGATTGAAAGATTCTTTTGAAGGTGTAGAGAAAGCATTTTCCTCTAAATTGCTAATCACAAAAAATGAAGATGCAAGCAGTAGTAGTGCCAAAATCAATCAAGGCCAAGGTAAAGGGCAAAGCCAAAATTCTTTAAGAGGTAGAGGAAGAGGTGGCTCAAGAGGAAGTGGTGGTTTCAGAGGAAGAGGTAGAGGCAGATTTGATAAGAGAAATGTTCAATGTTACCATTGTAATAGGTATGGCCACTTTGAAAGAGAATGCAGATTGAAAGAAGGTAAAAGTGCTAACTATGCTCAAGAAAGTAGTGACAATCCTCCTGATCACTTATTTTTATCTTATGCCAATGGTGAAAATACTACTAAAGATGTTTGGTACCTAGATTCTGGATGCTCTAACCATATGACAGGGAATAAGAAGTTGTTCTCAACAAAGGATGGAAGTTTCAAATCCAAGATCCAGCTTGGTGATGATAAATCATTGGAGGTTGCTGCCAAAGGAGCTATGGAGGTCCAAACAAAAGAAGGTATAAAGAGTATTCATGATATTTATTATACTCCACAATTGAAGCACAATTTGTTAAGTGTTGGGCAGCTATGTGAAAAAAATTATAAAGTAGTCTTTGAGAATAAGACTTGTACTATCTATGATAAGAATAAGGATAATAGGGTGATCACTGTTGTTCCTATGACAAGAAATAGGATGTTCCCCTTGAGGTTTGGTGAACATAACAACAGTTTGGCAAATATGGCTTATGAGGATTCAAGTTGGTTATGGCATCTCAGGTATGGGCATTTAAATTTTCATAGTTTGAAGTTTCTAACCTCACATGCATTAGTTTCTGGTTTGCCCAAGCTTGAGGAACACAAGGAGGTTTGTGAAGGTTGTGCTAAAGGAAAGAATGCAAGAGAAAAGTTTCCAAAGGGCAATGCATGGAGGGCTCATCACCCACTTCAACTTGTTCATTTGGATATATGTGGTCCTATGCAGACTAAGAGTTTGGGTAAGTCATCATATTTCATTACTTTTATTGATGATTACTTACGAAATTGTTGGGTATATTTTTTGAAGGCCAAAGATGAAGCCTTGGATACATTCAAAAAGTTTAAAGCCCTTGTGGAAAGTGAGAAAGGGTGCAAGATCAAATGTTCAAGGACTGATCGTGGAGGAGAGTTTTGCTCAAAGGCTTTCCAAAGTTATTGTGATTTTAATGGCATCAAGAGGCAACTTACTACTGCATACACACCTCAACAAAATGGAGTAGCTGAAAGGAAGAATCGTACTGTGGTTGAAATGGCAAGGTGCATGTTACAAACCAAGGGTTTGAGCAATTCTTATTGGGGAGATGGAGTTGCTACAACGGTGTACATCCTCAACTGTAGCCCCACCAGTGCACTAGAAAAGATGACTCCTTATGAAGCTTGGTATGGTAAAAGGCCTAATGTTAATCATTTCAAAGTTTTTGGTTGTTTGGCTTATGTGCATGTACCGGATCATATTAGACAGAAGTTAGATGCAAAGAGTGAGTCATGTATTTTTATTGGGTATAGTGAGAAAAGCAAGGCTTATAGATTGTATAATCCCCTCACTAACAAGCCTATTGTCTCAAGAGATGTGATTTTTGATGAAGGGGGAGTTTATGGTCATAAAAAAGGCCATGTTGAGAAGCCAAAATCTATTTTGAATGATGATATAATTGCTGATATTGATCATGAGCAGCCATCTAATGTTTCTATATCTAGTGGTTTAACTCCACCAAGCAATCCTTCATCAAGTTCTTTAGTACCAAGTTCAAGTCCAACTTCTTCTCCAAGTTCTACAAAGAAAGTAAGGAGATTGAGTGATATCTACCAGAGGAGTGGAAATCAAGTACATGAAGAAAATCGAGTAGGTGAGACAGTGAATTTTGCTTTATTAGCCAAGGCTGATTTTGAACCATCATGTTTTGAAGATGCATGTACTAATGAAGTTTGGGTGAAAGCCATGGAAGAAGAGATGGATTCCATTCACAGGAATGACATTTCAGAGTTAACAGAACTTCCACATGACAAAAAAAGGATTGGCACCAAATGGGTCTACAAGACCAAGTTTAACAGTGATGGGAGTGTTGAAAGACACAAAGCAAGATTAGTTTCTAAAGGCTTCACACAAAAGTATGGAATTGATTATGAAGAGACATTTGCACTAGTAGCAAGACAAGAGACCATAAGAATGTTGATTTCATTAGCAGCTCAGAAGAAGTGGAGCATACATCATATGGACGTGAAAAGTGCCTTCTTGAATGGGTACTTAGAAGAGGAAGTATATGTAGAGCAGCCACAAGGTTTTGAAGTGGAAGGAAAAGATAATTATGTCTACAAGTTGAAGAAGGCTTTGTATGGCCTCAAGCAAGCACCAAGAGCGTCGTATGCCAGGATTGATGGATACTTTCAGGAGAATGGCTTCCAGAGAAGTAAGAGTGATCCTACCCTATACTATAAACAAGAAGGTACTGATATTCTCATCATCATAAGTTTGTATGTTGATGATCTTTTGTATATGGGTAGTAGTTCTAAGATGAAAGATGAATTCAAAGTTGCTATGATGAAAGAATTTGAGATGAAAGATCTTGGTCTAATGAAATATTTTCTAGGAATGGAGGTTTATCAAAGTAAGGATGAGATTTTCATTTGTCAAACAAAGTATGCACAGGATATGCTGAAGAAATTTAATATGACGGATTGTAACCCTGCCTCCACTCCAAGTGCTCATGGAGATTTGTTATGTAGAGATGATGGTGTTGATTTAGTTGATGAGACAACTTATAGAAGTATCGTGGGGAGCTTGATGTTTCTAACCCACACGAGGCCAGATATTGCTTATTCAGTTTCACTTGTTTCAAGGTATATGACAAATCCATCTGAAATACATATGAAGGCAACCAAGAGGATTTTGAGGTATGTTAAAGGGAATTCAAGTTTTGGTATTCATTACTACTTTTCTAAAAAGTTCAATCTTGTAGGCTTTAGTGATTCAGATTGGGGAGGTAGTATGGATGTCCGTAAATCTACATCTGGAAATTGTTTTTCTTTTGGTTCTGGTTTGATTACCTGGAGCTCGAAAAAACAAAGTATTGTTGCCCTCTCATCTACAGAAGCAGAGTATGTTGCAATTACCTCAGCAGGTACACAAGCCCTTTGGCTCAGAAAAGTTTTGGAAGAAATTGGAGAAAAACAAATTCAGCCTACAGTAATTTATTGTGACAATGTGAGTGCCATCAAGTTAGCTAAGAATCCAGTTCATCATAGAAAAACTAAGCATTTTGATTTGAAATATCACTTCATACGAGATCTGGTGCAAAAGAAGGATGTTGAATTGAAGCACATCAACACCCAGGATCAACTAGCAGATATATTCACCAAAGCGGTTACAAAAGCTCAGTTTATAGCACTACGATATAAGATTGTCAGGCCTCTCAGCATCAAGGGGGAGTATGTTGATGTAGCGTCCTAAAACTATGACACTTGCAATTTTGACTGCATTTGGGTCTTCACGATGGTGGCGCAATGTTGAACCTGAATGGAGACCCCGAAACCTGTTTACGACACCAAAAACTGCATTTTTCAGCACCCTGGACTGATCCTCCTTGCACCCTGCTATCCTGGGAGGTGGGACCATGGCGCCCAGTGCCCTGGTCCTTCAGGACCATGGCGCCCAGTGCCCTGGTCCTTCAGGACCATGGCGCCCAGTGCCCTGGTCCCCCAGGACCATGGTGCCCAGCACCCTGATCCTTGGCCCTATTTTGGGCCCGGTCTCTTTTGGGCATCGGGTCTTTAAGTTTGCAAATTGGAAAATATTGTTTCTAGGTTGGCCTAAGGTCGGGAAAATCAATCTATCAACCCTAATTGACAAGTATATAAACTACATTTCCCCTCCCATTTGAGGAGGTAAGAAAAAGGAAGACATATGCAAGCAAGAGGCGGAAGCGATATTCAAACATTCAAACATTTAGGCATTCAAGCATTCCTTCAAGCAATTGAGCATTCTAAGTCTCCATTCAAGGCTAAGTGTTGTATTCAAGACAAGGATTCAACCATTGAAGAGGAGATCACTTACAACATACAAAATACAACATTCATTACACCTTTGCATGTAAGAATACAAACATTCTTACAACAAGGTATCAGTACTTGTTTACATTACAAACATTTACATTTACAACATTCTCATTTCTTGGTTAATTCCAAAACCGGGGTTTGACCTAAAGGCAAACCCCTAATCCCTAACCCCCCAATTGTCCTCTCTTTTCTGTGTGTAGGTTGTAGGTACGCGGCTGTAATTGAAGATCTAGAATCCTTGTGCAGAGACGAACAAATCCCCCTTCGTTTCGCAGATTTTTCGGAGGACCGTGTGCACGTCGGGCACCATCGTCCCGTCAACTTTCACCTGAATTTGCAGAACAACATCATCTCGACATTTTACTGCTAATTCCAGATCCGTAGCTTCATCCTGTATCCGTATCTCTGTTTATAAGCGAATCTTTCTTACTTTACATGCATTCCTAGTTCAATCTTTCTATCTACATTCTTTACAAAAGAGGGTATCCTTGATGTCTCAACCCTTGAAACTCATTTAGAATCCAATCCTGCATTGCGTGGGATTGGATCTTGTGGGTTTCAACCCCTCTTTTGAATGTAAAGTCCCTCCTAAGTGAAAACCGACAATCCTAGTGACCCCCTTTCTTCTTGGAGTGGGGGAGAATACCTAGGGTTCGATTTTCCGCTTTACATTTTGGTGAACCCGACATGAACATCCTAATTCTGATTATTCATGGTTAGATCTGAAAAATTTGCTTCCTTAATTACATTTTCATGTTTGATCTTTTGCAAATTTTAGAGGTTAATTGCATAAAAACCCTAAAATTTTCTATTTAGTAATTGAGCTTGTGAAATGTTTAATTGTTAATGCTTGTTTCAGATCTACCCTTCTACTGCAAATTATCAAATCATATCTGTGCTTTAATTTTGAAAATTAAGTGGTTAAGTGTTAAAACCCTAATTTTAAAAACCCTCTTGATTCAGCCTTTGACTGATGATTTCACTGACCAAAACACCTCCAAATCGGCTGTAACTTTGGATTCCGCAACAAAATCATAATATCTCTCATCCCTGAAAATTTGGAAAAAAGTTGCGAGGACCATGTGCACCCCGAGCACCATCGTCCCCGACATTTTTTCTGAAATTTCGGGAGCTAGACCTTACTGTATTTTTCTGCTAAAATCCAGAATTTTGGTTGATTTCATCAATTCTAACACTTTCAAAATTAAAGTCAAAGTTGGTCTAGCGATTACTTGGATTGAGGCTTCTAATCATTCAAAAATTGTTGAAATTAAAATTCATGTCAAAATTGTGCTTCTTACTATCCTAAATCTAAAAAGTGTGTTGGCATTCATTCAAAATTTCAGTACTTTATTCAAATTTTTGCAGTCTATGACTTTTGAAATAAAATGTTTAATCGCAATAACCTTGATTGCCACTTTCAAAATTGAATTTTGCGTGAAATTGAGTCAATTTTTAAATTTCAAAACCTGCATTGCTTTTAGTATTCCTTCTAAAATCATAAAATTCAAAATTTCAGTTTCCCTCTCTTTTTCAAAATTCAAATTTTGCATTTTTCAACAATCTTGGTAGGGTTCAATTTTGAGATTGCAACTTTAATTTGGCCTATCTACAGATCGTAAAATCACTCAATTTTTTCAGATTAGCTTTAAAATCATCATAACTTTCATCCCTGCAAATTTCAAAAAAAGTTGCGAGGACCATGTGCACTCCGTTCGCCACAGTCTCGGACATTTTTTCTGAAATTTCGGGAGATTGTCCTGATTGTATTTAATAGCTTAAATCTAGGAGGTTGGTTGACTTTATTGAAATTTGCTACCTCTAAGATTCAAAACTTTCTCTCTCTCCCTAGTGCATGAGTTTTACAACAATAAGCCCTACTTACACTATTCCTGTTAGACGAAACCTTAGAATTAAGTCTTTCCAAGGTTTAATTACTGAGGAGATGGAACCTAATTTGAATGGCCTTTTTAACGAGGACACGGGTAATTCCTCTAATCCTCTTAATGATGAAGAAGCTCTCCATGAGGTTTCTATAGAACAACTTTCGAAATTGGATAACCAATTTGATGATTTTCGACAATGGATGTCTCAAGAATACCCCGATAGTCAAGCTCTTCCCTTAATTGAGGGTCTAAAATGTATGGTTCAAAAAGATAAGAATGGAATTGATATTTTGCGTAGTATTGCACACATTGTGGATTTGAATGTGATGCCTATGAAGAGTTGTGCTGAAACTTTTGGTTATACACAACCTCCTACTCAAGTCAATCATTATATCCCTTTGACAACTTCTATTGCTAGTATACCTACTTTTACATCAAACATAATGACTACTTCAATACAAGACATTCCACCTATGATCACCAGTCATGGGGGCAACCCTTCTTCTTCAATTAACCCTCTTCCTTCATTTAATCCGACTTCCTCATTCGTTCCTTCAATGAGTGTCCCTATTACATCTCCACAAATGAATCTAGCGCAAGGGGGGCATTCATTTAATCATTCCATTCCTCCTTGTAGTGTTCCTCCTTTCCAATCATCTCCTATGAATAACTATCATAGTGTCTTGCCACCTTACTCTCAATCAATACCTTCTTTCAATAACATAATACCTCTATCACAATCTAACACGTCTAATATGAACTCTTCGACTGAAGTGACCATTAACAATCTTGCACAAACTGTCTCTTCTTTACAGCAACAAATTACCTCTATGAATTAGTCTAAGTTTAGTGTGCCCACATTTGATGTTGCGAGCCCACTTTCTCTTGACATTGTTCGAGCTATTCCCCCTAAGCATGTTGAACTCCCACAATTGGAGCTTTACAATGGTAAAGGTGATCCTCTAACACATGTTAAGACTTTTCAAACAATATGTACCGATTTTGCTCATGACCAAAGATTGCTTGCAAAATTGTTTATTAGAACATTAAGAGACAAGGCTCTACAATGGTATTGCTCATTGCCTTCCTATTCTATTACTTCTTTCCAACAACTTGCAAATGCTTTTATTCAACAATTTCAAAACAATATAAGTCCTAAAGTTACTTTGATTGACTTAATGCATTGTAAACAAGGTGTTAAAGAAAAAGTGACTGATTTCATTGGTAGATATAAGCATTTGTATGCCCAAATTTCTTTTCCAGTACCTAACAATGATATTCAAAGAATCTTTATTTCTAATTTACAAAAAGATATTAGAGAAAAACTTATATTTTCTGAGTTTACTTCTTTCCAACAGTTGTGTGCAACTCTTCACAATTATCAACTGACTGTGAGTCAAATGGAACAAGCAAATCCTATGGCTCCGAGTGATAAGGGTGATAGTAGTCAACAACCATTTGGGAAGTTTAAACCGAACAAAGAGTCCATTAAATTCAATGAAAACATCATCAACAACAATGTGAATGCAGCATCAGGTGTGCCTCCTATTTCTAAGTTTTTCAAGAAAGAAAGAAAGTTTACTCCTTTGAATGAATCATTCAATAGTATTATGAATAAGTTATTGGAACAAAATGTGTTTACTCTTCCTCCTATAAGGAAAATAGATCCTACAAAGATTAATTCACCCTATTTTGATAACAAATCTTTTTGTCAATTTCATCGTCAACTTGGGCATGATACTGAAAAATGTTTTGCTTTAAAGGGTAAAATTCAAGATTTGATTGATAATAATACTATCTCTATTTCTGGTGTGAATGATAAAGGCAACACATCTGTAGCTCCTCCTAACCAAAATCTTAAGATTTTTACTGATCCATTACCTTCTCATACCTCTAATGCGATTGATACTAATGATTCCTCTGTCTCGCCTAATGATCTTGTGTCTATGGCTCCGAATGTGATTAACTTTGTGGAGCAGCAGAAAATCCCTAAAGAACCTTCCATCACCTTTGATTCCAGTGAAACTATCAGGGCACCTGATGGTCCTTTATATATAGTTGCAAAAGTCAAGAATACACCTTGCTGTGGAGTGCTTATTGATCCTTCTTGCATGGTTAATATCATTACTGAAGAATTTCTTTTTACTTTGCAATTGAATCAAGTGATCTATGACGAAACAAATGTGGTTATGAAATTATTTGATGCATTTTCTTCTCCTACAATTGGTTCTATTATATTACCTATTGAGGTCCATAACAAACCCCTTGATGTGGACTTTGCTATTATTCCATCATCCGAACAATTTCGTGTGAAGCTAGGCTATCCTTGGCTATCTTCCATGAAAGCTATTGCTTCTCCTATTCACAAGTGTTTGAAATTTCCCCATAATGGTGAAATTGTTACTGTCAATCATAACCAGCTGAAAGAACTTCTAGCATTCCTATTGATTATTTCTGGCCTAAACAATTCCAATCTCTTCCACTGCGAAGTGATCATCTTTTCAAATCCTATCAAAAGTGGAAAAAAGATATGATCTTATCTCTAAGTGAACCTAGAATACCCAAACTTGATATTCCTATCATTCTTGAGAAGGAAGTTCTTCCTTTGAAAGATAAAACTAATGTCTTTCCTCAAGAAGATTCCCAACCCATCCCTATGGATGTGACTATGTCTATGTCTAATAAACTTTCCAAAGGTAGACCTATACCTTCTTCTCATGATGGACTTGGTCTCCTTCCTAAACCAAATATTCTTCCTTTATATGGAGCAGTTCCTCCTCCTTCTTATAGAGAGAAGAGGCCTTCTCCTCCTATTATCCAACCTAAGAGATCACAACCTAAACACCCAAGTGATAAGGATGAGAACATTCCTCCTCCTCAACTTCCTACTAAGACTAGACGAAATCGTTCTGCACGTGAACGCCGACGAAAGCGTCATCTTAGAGCTCAGGCAGCTGCTTCTCAAACTTTGCAATCCCCAAAAACACCTTTACCTAGCATTATTCCATTTTCTCCTCAACCAGAAATTGAGCCAAAATCTCCTAAACATAAGATGCATGATGGTCTTGATCCTATGCGAGTTAAAGATCCTATTTTTATAAATCTTGATGATGATATAGGTGAAAATGTTATTCATGATGAAAATGTTACTCCTTTTCATTCTAATAGTGAATATGAATATGTTGATGTTGATAACCATTTATCTAACGAATTTTCTAAAGCACTTATCCTAGCTCCTAGACAAGAACAATGTGGCTTGGAACATGAACATAGCCCTTGTTTGGATCTTGTGATAGCTCCATCTGCTGTGTTGGATGTTCCTCCTCTAGCGTGTTCCCTACCTTCCCGAAATATTGATCAGCAAGATCGGGGGGTAGATGATGTGCTAGACTAGTTCATTAGCATAGGAGACTCTCTCCTCCTCTCTTGATCTCTTTTGTTACTTTTTCTATATGTTATCCTCATTCTTCTATTTGTTGTCCTTAGTGTTGTCTACTTGAGGACGATGCAAAGCACGAAGATCTCTTTGGTCTCTCTCATGTTGACTCAAAAGACACATATGTTCCCTTCTTCTAGGTGACCTTCCTTGATTGGGGAATGAAGAACAATTATGCATACATACATATGATATACATGAATTATCGTACAACATACTGACCCCAAGGAAAGCGAAGTCACCTTGTGCTTTGTGTTTTGTGTCTATTATCCTTGGGCTTATCTCACACTTGGGGGATAAATCCTTGTGATAATGTGCTCCTTTCCCTTCTCATTTCCTATATGTATCACAAACTTAAAGCAATCACCCCCGATGAGGCATGTGCGATCGCTTTAATGTAGGGGGGCATACACCCTGTTCATATCTCTTCAAGATACTTGAAAATTTCTTAAGAAATTTAACTTTGCCTTGAAATTTTTTTATGTCTTTCTTGCATGACTCATAGTGAGCGAACCTTACTACTGACAGTCATGGTTCTCCCTCGTGATCTTCCCTTTTACTTTGTCAATCGAAGCCGTAAGATCCTTAGTCCACTAGGGGCTTGGTATATCTTGCCTTCTTGATGTGGTGAAAGTCTTTCAATGTTGTTTCCTTGTACTTTACTGGAAGTATGGGCGTATGCTTATACTCCCACTAAAGTGGGGGCTAAATGTAGCATCCTAAAATTGTGACACTTGCAATTTCAACTGCATTTGGGTCTTCACGATGGCGGTGCAACGTTGAACCTAAATGGAGACCCCGAAACCTGTTTACGACACCAAAAACTACATTTTTCAGCACCCTGGCCTGATCCTCCTTGCACCCTATTGTCCTGGGAGGTGGGACCATGGCGCCCAACACCCTGGTCCTTCAGGACTAGGGCGCCCAGCGCCCTGGTCCCTGGCCCTATTTTGGGCCCGGTCTCTTTTGGGCATCGGGTCTTTAAGTTTGCAAATTGGAAAATATTGTTTCTAGGTCGGCCTAAGGTCGGGAAAATCAGTCTATCAGCCCTAATTGACAAGTATATAAACTACATTTCCCCTCCCATTTGAGGAGGTAAGAAAAAGGAAGACATATGCAAGTAAGAGGCGGAAGCGATATTCAAACATTCAAACATTCAAGAATTCAAGCATTCTTTCAAGCAATTGAGCATTCTAAGTCTCCATTCAAGGCTAAGTGTTGCATTCAAGATAAGGATTCAACCATTGAAGAGATCACTTACAACATACAAAATACAACATTCATCACACCTTCGCATGTAAGAATACAAACATTCTTACAACAAGGTATCAGTACTTGTTTACATTACAAACATTTACATTTACAGCATTCTCATTTCTTGGTTAATTCCAAAACCGGGGTTTGACCTAAAGGCAAACCCCTAATCCCTAACCCCCCAATCGTCCTCTTTTTTCTATGTGTAGGTTGCAGGTACACGGCTATAATTGAAGATCTGGAATCCTTGTGCAGAGACGAATAGATCCCCCTTCATTTCGTGGATTTTTCAGAGGACCGTGTGCACGCTGGGCGCCATTGTCCCGTCAAGTTTCGCCTGAATTTGCAGAACAACATCATCTCGACATTTTACTACTAATTCTAGGTCCACAGCTTCATCCCGTATCCCTATCTCTGTTTATAAGCGAATCTTTCTTACTTTACATGCATTCCTAGTTCAATCTTTCTATCTACATTCTTTACAAAAGAGGGTATCCTTGATGTCTCAACCCTTGAAACTCATTTAGAATCCAATCCTACATTGTGTGGGATTGGATCTTGTGGGTTTCAACCCCTCTTTTGAATGTAAAGTCCCTCCTAAGTGAAAACCGATAATCCTAGTGACCCCCTTTCTCCTTAGAGTGGGGGAGAACACCTAGGGTTTGATTTTCCGCTTTACAGTTGATAAGTGATGGTGCTCTAGCATGCAGCTCCATGCAACTCCAGTTTGGACATGAAGCTATCCATTCATCACCATGCATAAGCTATTTTTAGTTAATAGTTTTTTTTGTTTATTCATGCAAATAAAGCATGTACTCCAGCATGCATGAATCCTTAGGACTATTTTTAGTTTTTCTTTTTACATGAGTTTGTTTTTAGTAAATAAAACATGTTGTGTATGCACTTATTGTATT
Source organism: Cryptomeria japonica (assembly GCF_030272615.1). Classification (NCBI taxonomy): domain Eukaryota; kingdom Viridiplantae; phylum Streptophyta; class Pinopsida; order Cupressales; family Cupressaceae; genus Cryptomeria; species Cryptomeria japonica. Next base: position 122,921,382 of record NC_081406.1, on the reverse strand, counting down.
CTTAACTTAGGGAGTAGTTTGCTTTTTTTAGTTTGAGAGCCTTAGTAGCTTTCCATGCAAAGCTAGGAATATATTAAGAACTGCAGTTATTATTTATTCTTCCAGATTGCAAATTCTTTATATATACAGCCTCTATGTAATTTTTTAATTAAGCTTCAATAAAGATATTGATGTTTTTCTTCTTTTTGCTGTTATTGTTTGCTAATCAGTTGGTTCAGAGAGGATAGGTTAGGTTCAAATTCTACAATAAAAGACACTGCTGTCATTTATCCCATCAAAGCTATCATATGAAGATGTGCACAATTGGAAATACTTCTCGTCCACAATTGTTGAGGTCTGATTATCGCAGAAGTCATCTACGACTGTGTATTTGTGGCTTCCAATTTTGATTACACGCCGTTCATCTACACAGTCGATCTGAAAGCTTGGCAGACCACATCCACTTCCCCGCAAACCGAAAGGATATAGGATTTCTATATCGCCACATGTTTGATTGTATCTGCAAGAAGTATAATTAGGCTTTGCGCATAGCACACCAGGGAGCAAAAGGGTATAGAGAATGAAGGTATAAAAGAGATCAAAACGAGACATTGGGTGATGGATGGTTGGGCAAGGGTTGCTCGTTTATCAGAAAGGGCGAATCCACTAACTACGGATGCGTTTCATTAAGATGAAATCAACGTAGGTTGTGAAAGATTCGGCTATCCAGTCAAAAAAGTAGGGTGCTTACTTGGTCAATACGCGCTGTGAGAGCTATCTTAGAATTTTATTTTAACTAAAACACCAACAATCAAAAACTCTAATATTAACTGTTCGAGAGGGCATGCACCCCTATAGTCGATTTACTCTTGGCATTGAGAGTGCATATTGATATATATTTTGTATGAATCCCATGTTTTCAAACTATGTTTTTCAAACTGCTGTATTGTATTTTTTTAAGTCTATTTTTTTAATTAAAATAATTTTTTATTTTTTTTGATAAAAGTGGATAGAACTATTGAACTATATTAAATTTTAAAAGTTTTTTATAGTGTCTGGTTAAAAAGCACTGAAGGGAAAGAACCAGTAAGAAAACCCTTAAATATTGTTTAAGTAACACAAGCCTATTCTACCCAATACCAAATGCCCATTGGCATAGTACATCAAAAAACCCATTCCAATTACACAAGCCGCATTAGATATAAAGGAAGCCACCAATAGAAGCATATAGAAAGAAGATTAAAGTATGATCACCAAAGGATGCATATCCATTATTGCCAAAAAATGCCAGTCTGAACCACCCTTGTCTATGAAACACAATTCTCCAAACCACTAGTTAGAATGATACCACATAGCAGAAATGAAATCATAATCAGAGACCCTGTCAAAATAAACATTATGATCAAGCATAGCAAAACCCACACCAAAGAAAAGCCACACCAAATAAGGAGGTTGATGAAGACTACAACTATGCCCTTCTTTACTTCAAATATTCCAAAACCAAGGAAGGGATCTCATCCACACTTACCTCCTGCATATTAGCTTCACTGTCAATGGCTAAGTTAGCCAAAAAATCTGCAATCTTATTCACTTCCCTATAACACTGGGAAATAAAAAAGGAATAAAAAAAATCTAATTTTTGCAAAATATGATCAAGTATATATTGTAATTGCAAACAATTCGACTTCTTTTTCATGACACTTTGAATAATAACCATACAATCACCCTCAATTATCAAGTCCTTAATTCCCAAAGATATAGCCATATCCAAACCAAAGGACAGAGCAAATAATTCTGCACAATTGTTAGACTTGAAACCAATCGCATGACAACGAGCCTGAACAAATCTTACCTTATGATCATAAATTACCATACCTGCCCCTACTAGGCCAGGGTTCCCATGAGAAGCACCATCAAAATTCAATTTAAAGTGCCCTTGCGGAGGAGGTTTCCAACAAACAAAATTTCTCTTACTTATAGCATTAGTCTTATTTAAAATAGATCCATGAGAAGGTAAGACTGATAACATTCTCCAAACTCGAGTTACCCTACCATCCCGATGAGAAAAAGAGGTAAGGGTTTCCAAATTCTTATAGATAAAAGACAAAGCAACTTTAGAGATGGAAGATTCAATCCTCAATAAAACCTCAGCCAAGGGAGAACTTGTTTGTTTAAAAATCTCATTATTATACTCTAACCAAATATTCCAAATCACAATAGATGGAGAAATAATCCAAAGACATGCATAGAAAGATGAGGAAAATAGGAGAGGCCAGGCTCTAAAGTGGGAAAGGAGATCCTTACCAATAACAAAGGATAGATTAAGCTTTTCAAACAACCACTACCAACAAGCATAGGCAAAATCACAGGGAAGAAATAAGTGTGCAGAGGATTCTAAAATTTTCTTACAAAAGACACAAGAAAATACTGCAGTAATACCCAACCTATCCAACCTCATTCCTGTAAGGACCTTATCCTGCACTGCTAACCAAGCAAAAGAACCAGCCTTTGGGAGGCAAGCCATATGCCAAAACAACTTGTATGGCCAAGTAGATAAATCTTTAGCAACCAAGAGAGAATTATAGCCATCCTTAACTGTGTACTTACCAGAGATATTCCTTGTCTAGATAAGCTCATCGTCAACATCAGAAAGAATTATTACTCTCTCCCCCAACATCTTTTCATATTCCAATTTCATATTTTGATCAATATCTAAAAACTCAATTGATTTCCATTTTTCCACCTTAAGATTCCCACTATACTCAATTTCAAAATAATCAGCCACAAAGACACCCCAAAGGGAAGAAAGAGTGGAAATTAAAGGAGACAAATCCCTCAAGTTCACCAAAGGGGGATGTCCATTCCAAATTTCCTCCCAAAACCTAACCTTTCTACCATTATGAACAATCCATGAGAGATGAGGCAAAATCACTTATCTACATTTACATAGAAAATTCTAAATAGTTGAACCAAACGGTAAATTGGAAACTTGAAAAACATACTCTCTTAGTCCGTTATTTAAATATTTAGCAAACATAATTTGTGCCCAAAAGGAGAATGGTCTCTCATACAATTTCCAAACCAAATTAGCACCTAAGGCCAAATTCTGACTTTTCAGACTACTAATGCGTGTGCCCCCAAGGTTTTTAGGCAAACAAACTTTATCCCATGCTACCAGAGGGAGTTTCTTCTTACGTTCTTTATTATTACTCAAAAGGAAGGACCTAAGAGTATCTTGCAAACTAACAAGAACTGCTTTCGAAGACTGCAAAACAAACATGAGATAAATAGGAACAACATTTAGGATAGACTTAATAAGAACAATCTTACCAACTAAAGATAACCATCTATGATTCTAGGATAGGATCCTTCTAGAGATAACTGAAATGATCTTATCCCAAAACTCAACTCTATCCTTCTTAATGAATATAGGTATACCAAGATAAGAACAAGGAAGATTTCCAGATGCAAAACCCCAAAAAACCTTCAATCTATCCTGAACCAATTGTGAAGCATGAAGGAAAAAAATCTTTGACTTATCAACATTGACTCTTTGGCCAGAAAAGGATGCATAATTTTGTATTATCCCCTTTTTCACTCTTGCCTCACCTAAAGAGGCTTGACCAAATAACAAGGTATCATCTGCAAACAAGCAATGCGAAATGCTTTGTGGAACATTATGAATCCTAATTCCCTTCCAAATCCCTCCCAGCTTAGCAGCTCTTATAGCCCAACTGAACGTTTCAGCTAGAAGAATGAACAAGAAAGGAGACAGGGGATCCCCCTGCCTCAAACCCGTAGAAGAGGAGAAAAAACTACAAAGGGAGCCATTAATTAGAACCGAGAACCTTGCAGAAGAAATACAAGCATGAATCCATTTGACCAATGCATTGGAAAAGCCCAATTTAAGTAGAACAACACAACGCCCCCCATTCTACTCTATCATATGCTTTCATCATATCTAATTTGAGGATCATGGCCAAGATTCTCTGAGTAGAAATAGAATGCAGAACCTCATGCGCCACTATAGCTCCCTCTGTCATCTCCCTTCCTAGAACAAAACCACCTTGTTCTAAAGAAATGATCCCAGGCAGAATTTTAGCCAACCTTAAAGAAATAGCCTTGGTAAAAATCTTGTACAAAGTATTACATAAAGCAATAGGGTAAAAATCAACAAATGTCTTGGTAACCTCTTTTTTAGGAATAATTGCAATCATTTTAGTATTAAGCTCTTTCAAAACAAACCTATTCCTTCTAGCTTCCTCAAGGGCCAATAAAACATCATTCCCCACAAAATCCCAGCATTTTTGAAAAAATAAAGGAGTAAATCCATCCGGTCCCGAAGCCTTATCAGGTTTCATTGCAAAAACAAGATTCTTAACTTCATCCAAAGAAAAAGGAGACATCAACATTTTATTATCTTCCGAAGATACCAAAGAAGGAATATTAGCAGAAATGTTATTATGAATATCTCCATGCTCCGAAGACAATAGTGACTTAAAAAACCTAATTGCCTCTGAAGTAATATCCTCCTGTTCTATTAAAAGTCTGCCATTTGGACACTCAATACAAGATATCCTATTTCTACTTATCTTAATTTTTGTTGAAGAGTGAATTTTTTTTGTATTTCTATCACCATCTGAAAGCCAGATCTCCCTCGATTTCTGTATCCAATAGATTTCTTCTCTAGACAAAACTTCTTCAAGCTATGCTTTTAGCAAATTTAGTTCATCAAAAACAAGAGGCACCATACCATGTTGAATCACATGTGAATTAAGACATTCAATCATATCTTGAATCCTCTGTTTTTCCTAAAAGATGTTCTTAAATTGCAAGATATTCCATTCTCTAATATTAAATTATTTCAAAAATCTCAACTTCTTAGTAATCTGAAACATTCAAGATCCAGAGCAATAAGGAGCAGAACTCCATCATTTTTTGAGCAAAGGCAAAAAAGAAGAATCTCTAAACCACATAGGTTCAAATTTAAAAGGTGACTTAAAAGGAGCTTTATCTTCCAGAATTGATAGGGAAATTGGAAAATGATCTGACCCTGAAAGTGGAAGAATAGAGGAAAAAAATTCAAACCCTGAATCAATCCAAACATCTATTAACAAAAACCTGTCTAACCTTTCCGCAATCTGAGAAAAATCTCTTCACATATTTGTTCATGTGAAAATCCCATTTTGAAACTGACAATCAAAAAAACGCATGTCCTTAATGAACATCCCAAAGTCTTCCATAATTTTTTTATTAGGAAGAATACCTCCTTTCTTTTCTCCCAAGTCAGTGATAGCATTAAAATCCCCACCAAAGATTATAAAGGGACCATGCCTTAAAGGGGAGGAAATCCTCTTAAGTTCTCCCCATAATTTAGTCTTCCTTTGAATACCAGAAGGAGCATAAATATTAAAAAGCCAAAACTTAACCTTTGAAAGATTGCTTTTAACTAAGGCCAACATCCAGTTTATAGTAGAAGCAACTAGATCAACCTCAATGTTATAGTTACTCTAAAGCAATGCCAAACCCCCTGATGCACCACAAGCTAGAGAGGAGAGGAATTCCCACTTTCTCCAAGAAGAAAAAACCAAATTAGCAGACTCCTTTGACAATTTTGTCTCTTGAAACATGAAAATATCACACTTAACTAAGTCCATCTGGGACTTAATTAAGCACCTCTTGTTAGGGGCATTTAAGCCCCTAGCATTCCAAGATATAATTCTCATTTCTCTCGAGGGGAGACCGAGGCTCCCCTCTTTCCTTTAGATGGAGAAGACTTTCCTTCTCCAAAACTACTTTGAAGATTATGCTTCACAGCCCCCGACCTAGTCACGAGAGGACTGATAATAGACCTCTTACTCCTCTTGCCCTTAGGAGTACCACTTCCTTTCATAGCATCACCAAGAGAAACTGAATGCTTCCCTTTCCCAACACCAGGAGAAAGAGACAAAGTTCGTTGAATCCTAGCATCAATTTCCAATTGAGTCTTTTGATTCTTTGGAGGCCTACCCCTACTAGGAGAAACCATAGATGAAGCCCTAATTAGAGTAGTTTGAACAATTGGTAAACTCTTACTTGACTTAGGAGAAGTCATGGCTAAATTATCTATGATGCCCACTTCTGATGAGGCCAAAATCTCAAAAGGGTTAGTAGATGCAGACATAGGAAGGGTCAGTTTGATTCCCCCCAATTCATTCTCAATGGAACAAATAACCCTATGCATAATGTCCTCATCCATCTGATGCTCATGATCTTTAAAAAGATCATTTACTTGGTGAACTAGATTTTCATCTGGCACAATAACAGGAATGTCCCCCAACTGAATATTATTTCCTAAGGTGGCATTATTATCCACATCCACATCAACATGGTGAGAAGAATTAGATACCAATTCTTTGACTTGTTGAGAAAGGATAGCATCATCAGGAAACCTTAGAGAAGAAACCCCAACATTAGAATCTGAAACAACCCCATCATTCTTCACAAAAATCTGACCAATCTCCTGCTAACTTTCTAAGTATTCTTTTGACTTCACAGGATAGACATGATTCCCACCACCATTATTTAGTGACTTATCCAAGGAATTCGAGGTAGTGAGATTTGGAAGCAGATCATCCACATTGTTGTCCCCCAAAACCACAATATTTTGGTCTGGATCATGAGACACAACATAAACCTCTCGCTTCCCAACATCCCTCATAGCCTAGTTAACCTCAAAAGTAGTGGGAAGTTTCCCAGTGGAACCATTAACTAATAGTTTATCCAGAAATGGATTATCGTTACTACCCAAGCAATGTTCTGCCTTATCTAGAACATAGGATTTCAAAAAATCCATAAGAAAAGGAGCATCCAATTGCAAAGAAGTTTAACCAAAGTCTTTCTCCAACTTATTAATTGGTTGTTTCTAGATACCCTCATGAGATTTAATGATATAGGTTCGAGGGCAAACATTATTAGGGTTAGTCAAGACACAAATTTTTATGAAAACCTCCCCCTCCACAAAATCAAATCTTGATGATAAGAAAGAACCACAAGTATTACCAATTTGTTCCAAAACCTCTGGGTCCATAAATTCAAATGGTAATTTGGGCAAGCCAAACCAGAAAGGAACTAATTTAAAGCTTGACCAAGCAGGGACATAAAATGGTTTCCAAGCCGAAACAAACACTAAATTTTTACCAAACCAGTAATGTGAAGATTTTAAAACTTCATCCCTAATAGAAGAAGAGTTGAAACCAATAATAAATGCATTTGCAGAGAGTAATTGAAAATAATGCATATCCAACCACTTTTTCGGCAATTTATGATGAAATTTAGATAAACTAGTTGCATCCCCCAATATTTCTCTAGAAATAGTATGTGTATGCAAATAACGAGCTTTCAAATCCACAACAGGATCAAGTAAATCAATGCATGGAACATGAGCCCATACATGTGAAGACCCACCTCCTAAATCAGACCCAGCTTGATTTTCACTTACCTTATCATCTTTTCCTAATGTCGAAGATTTCCTTACCTTATCCCCCCTTTGATGTGACAAAGATAACTCAAGCAGGTTACTATTAGATTGTTTGTCCATCATCTTTTCACCAATGTTCAGCCGAGAAGCCCTAATTGCCTCATTTACAGATGAAAACTTCCCAACTTTCACATAGGACGGTTTTCCTCCTAGCTCTGTAGATTGTTTTGCTATGGGCCCTGGCCAAAATGCCTACGATCCAAAAATCATTGATGCCCTTCACCAGATCTGTCCATACTTTGCCAATTTCCACTACTTGGACCTCTGAAAAAACCCCGAAAATACTTGGAGACCAGTCGGAAATTCTGTAAGTCTACTCTTAACCAATTTTGCGCTACCATATCTACCCATTTGCCCTTCGTGAAGACCGGCCATGGGACATGCGGCTGATCTTCCTAGCCCACATCAGCCCATGCGCCAATAACCCTAGATTTGTCCATGCAGAGCACTTTTAAAATCTGAAAGATCTGGATTGCGCAAAACCAAATTTTGTGCACCTTTTTCTTATGAATCTTTAAATGATCATTTTGTAACTCTGTGCAAAGCCATTAGCTTCTTCCTGCACATACCCCATGCTGATATATCTTGGCTGATATATTTTGTTAACACTTCTGATTAAACTGCTCTTTGATCTTACAGGTAGAAGATCAGAACTTGAAGAATACCAAAATGTGGGTATGCTGCTCCTTCAGAAAAAAAACTCAGATAGTTTAATCAACACAAACAGATGAATACATACGAGGAAACTATTGTCCTGAAATGTAATGAGTGTGAGCCTCTTTGTTTTCAGAATATTAAAAGGAAAACAGAACAAAATTATTTTTAAACAATCTTAACATATAAAATAGAAATAGTCGAAATATATATATCAAATTTTTAATTATTCCTTTTTCATTTTTCATCCTTTCTTGTTATTGAAAACATATAATTTTTTTCTATTATTATCATTAAATTTTAATAATCTCGCTTCAATACAAAGTGGGTGCTTGTTTTGTATGTAATAAAAAATCTATTTATGTAAAAAAAGATATAAGACTTTTTATTATAAAAAATTCTAGAATGAATTTAACATATTATTCAAGGTTTATGGTCAAGATAAAGAAATTTGTAGACAAATATTCTAATTAATGTGGAATATGACTTTGAATACAAAATCTACAAGAAAATTTTATATTAATATTTTGTATTAAGATGTGATAGGATAGGTGAAAGGGCTGCAATAGAAAGTAAGCTTACAAAACTTAAGTTTGATTTTTCAAATTGATCATGTCCAAGTTTTTTTTGAGTATTTTAATATTTTCATCATTGTTGGTCAATTATTTGTTGAAGTGATATTTGGTACCTACAAGCTTCCTTCTTTTGTATAAGTATGATTCTTGGTACTGCTATATTTGAGTTGTTATCATAGCAGATATTTTGTCACTTCATCCTAGTCAGTCTTCGAGCTTGGAAAATTTCTTGCCATTCACATTGCTTGCCATGTTGTTATATGGATATTTAATTTTAAGAGTATAACTAATTGGCACACTCATATGTTTAAGTGTAATTTTTACTAGTGTGGCTATAGGTTGTGCCTATTGTTTAAGGTCTTTCAATTTTTTATCATTTTTTGAATGACCTTAAACTTTAAATAATTAATTTCTTATTTGACTTATATCTTTTGAAAGGTCAACTAATATGATAGATGGATATAACATCATATTCTAATACATGATCATTACATTAAGCCTTGCTTTAAGGGATCTCATCATGTTAGAAACTTATAGCATACATAGAATTTAATAGTGTACAAACTTAGTCATTCCCTATTCCATTTTATTTTATGTTATATATAGGTCTACTCATCCACACACAATGTGACAAATACATAAATTTTCTTTGTAATAGATATCACACAACTCTCACTCATAGAAAACAAGTCCTATTCTAATAACACTTGACACAAGAAATAAATTGATCAAATTAATAACCAATAAATAATTTATTTGGAATACATAATAAAAATACAACAAGAAAGAAAGAATATTGAAAATTTTCTCAACAATTTCTAAGAGAATGTTGGTAGAAATCACTATAAATATAATTCAATCTAATATCACACTTATTCAAAAAAATAGAGTTTTAAGGATGTAATGTTATGTAATCTATAAATAAAATATAGAAATAAGTAAAATATAGAAATAAGAAGAAATCACCTAAAATATAAATATTCTTATCAAAGAAAACTCCAAAGGAGAGAAAATAATTAGTAGTAGTGATCTATTATCTACTAAATATCACTAATTGGAAAAGAAGCATCAAACTATTAGTACAACTTATATTATCCACATCTCTAGCCCATTCAAACTCCATGAATTTTTATTTAGCCATTCTTGTGCTCAAAGTATTTTTTTCCATGGTAGTGCAAATAGACTATTTGAAGTGATATTTGTAGACTACCTTTACTATAGCATAATGTCAAAATCAAATATAAGTAAATGATAAATGAAACACCATGGGTGCATGAGCATAATAAAATTTATGCATTTGAGGCATCAACCAACACCTCTTTCAAGATTATAACAACAAAACACACATTAAATTAAAGGTAAAAGCTAGATTTATATTATTTCTTGTGAATTCCCTTTTATGTTGCTTACACATGTAATCTACAATCCATAATAATATGATTCTCTAATAGTTAATAAACTTGAATTACCTAAGATTTTACATAAATATTCACCTAAATCAAGATAATAATAAATAAATAATCTAACATTACATAAATTTCTTTAATTTATCATCCAAAATTAGTTTTGTTGATTTAAAATAAAAAAGTGTCTACTTAAATCCGTCCTTTAATTTCCCATTTTCATGCGTTTACCCTACGGTTCATCTTATTAATGGGAATCGGTCTTTTACTACTTGTTTAAGGGTTTAGAGCACAATATCAATGTTTATATAATAAGAGTGCACCTCGTGCCCTAAATTCACTTTAAAAATGGTTTTGAGATAATAGAAAGATGAGGTTTTGAGATAACTACAATTTCTATTATCCGGCTTGAAACACAATCTTTGCTTGCATTCCATGTTATATTCACCCCCTCGCCAATAATCTAAGGCAGAGATTTTGTCGATTTCAAGTCAGTTACATTAACGACAATACTAAAGTCCGATGAACAAGAAAGAAGTAGGAGAGTGGGTAAAAAGAGAGATCAGACACCACAACATCATGGCTATTTCTTTTTTTCATAGAGTTTGACTGACAAGTATGATTTTGGGTGGGTTTTTTTAAAGGTTTGAGATGTATATTAATTATATTCGAACATATACGAATTGTGTGAAAATATATCAATCTTATACCTCCACTTCATTTATCTTAAATATATTTAAATTAGTTTATAATTATTTTATTTATTTTAAACATATTTAATTTTATATATAGATTAATTTTAATTTTTAATTAATTTTTTAATATTATATACTTACTTTTAGTTGAAAAGACAATTTTATTTTTATATCACTTTTTATCTATTTATTTTTAATGATGAGGAGAGTTGTATTTTTAAATTAAAAAGGAGTGTTTTATTTTTTGTATTATAATAATAAAAATATAATACACGATTCACATAAAATATGGGTGGAATGGAATCAAACTTCTAAAAATTTATGCTAAAGTCGTAATCATATAGAAAAAGAACAATCAAACAATTAAGCTATTAAATATGCATTAGCAAAAGGAAAAATAAATCTCAATTATAAGTAGAGGACCCTAAACATTTAAAAGGTCTTGACCATCACTAATGGGCTTCCAACTTATGATGGAGTTATTACAATCTTTATGGTCATCTTGTTGAATAGTAGTAGAATAGGTGAAATGGCAAGATTCAAATTAAGAAACTTTTCATAATTTTGCTAACCAATATAGCCACACTAAGAAGCAAAGGAATGCCCATGTGGTGGTAGAGCCCATCAATGATGTCAATGATGTGAAGAACCATGTGGAATCCATGGTAACCATCCTTGGAGCTATGAATATAAGTACATCGATGTCCACATGACAAAGAGGCACACCCTTATAGATAGAGGCATATTTGTTGACAAGGGGATGAGGAGCACAATCAACTATAGATGGGGTGTTAGCCTATTGCTCAATTTAAGCTTACAAATGGGAAACCTCAAGAGATACTTTGTTGGATTTAACTTGGATAAATGATATAACATTAGAACATGAACTAGCTTTAGTATACAAGAAAATTGCCTATCTGTGCAACTAAAATAGAAAAATAGGTAATAATTTTTATCTTTCCTAATTGAGAAAAGTATCCACACATTAAAACCATACCAAATTTGAGTGTATCTTGCCAAAATTCTACACTATTCACCTAGAAGTTAACATTTTCTAGGATAAGGGCTTAGGTTTGAATGGTTTGAATAATTATAGATATGCTAAGTAGCATGGGCTCATGGATAAAAATAGAATAAGATGCTTCACATTCTCTAGATGGCCACAAAAATGACAATAGGAAGCCACAACTCCTACATGAACCAAATGGGATCCCATAGGGAGATCTAGTAATGAAGATGCCAAGAAAAGGGAGCTACCTTGGATTCCACCAAAGTGGACAAGACTTGGAAATTTGCATCAACATTATGAAGGAGATGGCAAAATACTCCCTCTCACATTAAGCTTGTTAACTATTAGAAAGTGAGGAGTAATCCGTTGTCACATGGGACCCACAAACTGCATAATTTACTTTAGCTTCTTTGATTTAACGTAACTTATGATTTTTGTCAAATCTTTGGTTCCTATAGAGATCCTCAAGTATATTTGTATTCTTTCACAATATCTTTTTCAAATATTGACACAGGCTTGACTACTATTAAAATTTTGTTTTCTCTTTAAAGAACATTTATCATAAACTCCTTCCAATATGGTTTTAAACCCAATACTTAACACAAAATGCAGTCATAAATTTTGAGAAAAAAAATGGAAGAACTTGAGCACTTAGATTTGAAAGTCAAAAGTAGAGGCTAATTTTCAAATTTTGGAATAAAAAATTCTTCATTATAAGATACTAGTGGGAGATAGATTTAAGTGTCTAAAAATTCAACCATATCTAGTGATTTGTTAACCCAAAATGCTAACAAAATCTAGCATATGTAGTGCTTTTCTAGCTGAATTATTTCTTATTTCTTATATGATCCATAACTCCTCTTATGAACCTAAAATTGGACAAATACCCAAAGGATTTTTGTTATAAAGTTCACACATCTCTCACTCATAAGAGTCAACCCCTACTCTAATAACACTTGACACAAACTATAAGAAGGTCAAATAAACAATCAACTAACAATTTTCCTCTATCATATGGTCGATTTATCCATGTAATCTAGATATCTTCTCATCATCTCTATTAATTAAATAATTTATTATTATTTAATTAAATATCCTTTCTTCCATAGGTTCTCAACATCCCTATTAATCAAATAATTTACTATTATTTAATAAATTATCCTTTCTTCCATTTTATCCTTAGTCCTATCCTAAGGTAAATAATTGCCTTTAATTATTTACCCTTACACTTATCCCCTTCTTCTATAATTTAAATAAATTACCTTTAATAATTTATTTATTTGATTCCCCTCACATGTCACACCCTCCAACTTTTCTAATAGACTTATAAAGCATTGAGAGGGTGGGGGTGAATCAATGCCAACAAAAACAATACCACTTGAAACATAGACCGAAAAAGATACTTAATCAGTTTTCTAAACACTATGCATGCAATCCAAAATGATTTAAAGCATCCACAACAAGTAAAACACCCACCATAGCACAAGTTTTTATACATGGAAAACCCAACTGGGAAAAACCACGGTGAGATGGGACTCACAAGTTAAATATCTACAGTAATAGGTAACTGACCGGTTAAGGTCTACAAAGTTGCTCTGCTAGGAGCGAATCCTATTAAAGATCCCAAAACTCTGTTAGGAGCTATACCCTATTAAAGGTAGTACCCTGTTAGGAGTAACCTCGGTAGAGGATTTCAAACCCAAATTAATGGATCACCTTGTTAGAGCTTACCCGGTTATGAGATTTGACTTTTGTAGTGATTAGAAAACAACAGGTGGTGTGATCTAGAAGTAGCACAACTTGCTTGAATAGATCCTCTTCTGCTTACTCAAAATTGCATCACCGACATACTCTGCAATTCCTTCAATAGCTCAACACTTCTATCTCGCATCATATCCAAAAAAGTTCAACATAATGTCATTATATAGACATTAGATTTCATGTCAGCTCATGAATCATACCACAATTTCCTAGGTGTAGTGTATTTGGACAATCTAACATAACTCATCATAGATTGCCACCAAATCTGTCGGTTAGGGATAACTCATCACACAATCAATGAAACCGGTTGGAATATCGATACCGGTTAAGAGTTAACCTCTTCCAACTCACAGACCGATTGTCCTCCATTTGCTTCCTTGATGATCTCCACTAAAACTCCAAGCTGGTATCATGTCCTTCTTGAATATACCAGTTGGAGACCCTCTAAACCATTTGAACTTAACTATACATGTAATACTGGTTTGCAATACAAAAGACTTAGGAATAATACCGGTTTGTCTTAACTAAGATGACTATGACAATGTGAACATATGTGTGTCTATACATGTGCCATCAATGACAACACATGAGGTCATCCATTACAATCACCATCAAGCCAACAATCTCTCCCTTTGGCATTGATGGTAACACTTAGAAAATTTTACAACTTTACAACTAAGTGTGCAATAAACGTACAAACATATTTTTACTCCCCCTTAACAATATATACAAAATTTTACAACACATACATATTTCTACTCCCCCTTTGACAACAATGCCAAATTGAAAAGTAAAATACATATATATGATAGAAAAATTTGCATCAAAAAATATTAAATATACAAAAATGTAAGAGTCTTTATCAAGGAGTGTTCATTGCAATTTTTAGGAAAATGTCACTAAAAGTGATCTTCATATGAGAAAAATCTTTTTCCCATGTTTCCAATAAGGTTTCAATTATCTAAATGGTTGTCATAACCCATGCAACGAACTCTTCCATTGCATCTACTGTGCTCATTTCTGGAGTTGCCAAAACCGCTTCTGCATCCTTGTATGCTCGTTGTAAGATATCCACTTTAGGCCTCAACTGGTTCTTCAACTTTTTTCAAAGATCAGAGTCTCTTAGCCTGTTCATAATCATAGACATCTGACCAATTTTACAAATCATCAACTGTTTTGCCAAATTCTAAGCCTGAATCTGTAAAGGTATGTAGGCAGTACATATCCTTTCCAGTTCTTGTTTTGTCTCTTCTCAACTCTTAATCAAGTCAATGTAGAAAAATGGAATATTAGATGTATAGGCTAGTATCCTTCCTCCTGTTTCAATAGTAGTTCTCAAAATATCTTTAGTCAGGGGTAAAGAAATCTTCCCTATATCAACATCTTTCATTATTTGCTCTCCTCTCTTCTTTCTGTAACTCTTCTCAGCTAAATTCTGAGCAACTTCTTCAAGGGACTTCAGTTGGTTAGATGCATCAGCAACCAACTAGCCAAGCTTATTGATAGGAGTGGACAAATTTTCAATATCTATCTCCGGTAGCAGACTTGACAAAATTTCAATGACAGTTTTAATGGTTTCTACTTCCTTCCTTTACTCTTTTAATCTTTTCTTCTGAGCTCTTGATTGCATCACAGAAGCAATTTCCATGAGTTCAGATGCACTTATATTATCTACATCTATAGGCCCTTTGATGCCTATTGAGTCATCCTCATCATCAATTTGCTGCTTAACAACTGCTTTTTCCTTTTCATCTATTTTCTTCTCCTTTGTTTTCTTCTTTTCTTCCTCCTTTTTCTGTTCAGGTTCTTTCACTTCAACCTCTTTCTCAGATTTCTCTTTCTCTTTTTTTGCCTTTGTTTGTGTCTCATGTGTAACCATTGTAACCAGTGGTAATTGATTTTCCACTTGGTGTTCTTTTTCTGGTAGAGATTGAATATCCACACTAGGTTGAATTATCGATGCTTCAACTACTTCCTGTGTAACAATAATGACCGGTTGTTGTAATGGTCACATAGTTGGTTCAATGATATTATTAGAAAGATCAATAGTGTCTTGAATATCATCTACAAAGATAATTGGTAGAGAAGTAGTTTCATCCTTATGCTTAATAGGATAGACAATATCTAGTGCAATAATTTCTTCTTCATCTAACTCTGGTTGAGCTCCAGTCTTTGTTTGATCAGTTTTATGAGACTTTATCTGCTCATGCATCTTTTGAATGTTTCTATCTATTTGATGAGTTTCACCTTCAACATATTGCACCTTTTCATTCATTAACATCAATATTGTTGTCATAGAATCAAATTGTCCTTTGAATTTATCAAGCAATGCTAATAATTCATCTCTAGACAATTTAGGAAAATATTGAATGAAAATACTATCAATTATTTCTTGATCTTGTTCAACAGCCACTTTCCACTTATTTACAATAATAGAAGACAAAGAATAAGAAATATCATCTTTAAGATCTTGAGGCAATTGATTGTATTGACACAAGTAGTTGATTACCTTTTGAACAATTTGTTGCTTCTGATCATCATCAAATGAATCAAATTTTTCTTTCACATTATCAAACCTATTCCTCTATAATGTTTTTATAGTTCTCTCAAAAGCCATCATAGATTTGTAAGATAAAGCATTAATAGGAATACTCTGCTGTGAGGTGTCTCCTACTAGTTTGGATTTCTTACCAGTTGCTTTCATTTTCTTAGGTTCTTCTTCAACATCGATAGCATCAGAATCTGCTTGAAGAGTAAGTTGCCTACCTCTCTTCTTCATTGCATTCTCCTTCTTAGCATATACTTTGGGTGTCGATTTCTTTCTGACTAGAACACTTCATGTCACTCTTGTACCAGTGGTCGCTGAAGGTGCTTGCTCAGCTTTCTTCTTCTTCTTCTCATTAGCAAAACTAGGTTCAACAAGTGCATTTCTTTCCTCATATGTTCCCAATCTTTTCCTCTTCTTATCCTTGGGAGATTCCAAAAGGTTATTGGCATATCCAATTAATAAGTCATAATGGACTTTATAACTTATTTCATCCATTTCATTCTCTCTAGGTTCTATGGCCTCCATTAGACAAAAATATGTGGTGACTATGAAACAAATGTCTTTTGCAAAGTGTTTCACCATATCTTCATGTAGCCTTACCTTCATGCTCATCTTCTTTTGGAATTTATTAAAATATCTATTCATTGTAGTAAAGAATGTGTTCTTTACAACCTTAATGTTGTTCTTGATATGAGCAGTTACCAATAGGTCCTTTGACCATTGAATGTCACCAATTCCTGGTAGGAAATTCTGAAAATAAAAGAATAGACCAATCAATAGTTGACCAAATTTGAACTTTTGACTGCTATCTTTCTTGATTGATTGTAGGTTCAACATCAATTGACTCCTTATTGCCTCACATAAGTCATAATATGCATTCTCAACAATCATTTTGTAAGCTGCATGCACAGCTACAGATGGCACACTGCTCATTCTACTGGAATAAAATATCCTGTACCCAATGACCATAGTAGAAAGTCTAGCTATTGGGTCCTTAATGTTGTTAATTGAAAACACATGGCCATCAGAGGTAGTTTGAGTTAGTTCTACCACAGTTTCTTTTGAAATTTTCCTCATCTTTGGAACTTCACCGGTTTGCCAAAAACCAATCACTGCATGGATTACTTCCTTTGTGATTGTGTGTGACCTCTCAAGATACATATTTTCACCATGCACATGACTAAGAATTATCCTCACATGTTCTTCAAAATCTTCAAGAAAATACGCTGCATTGTGAAAACCCTTTTCATAAACCCTAATGTAATCGGGTTTGATTTTGCCGCTTTTATCACACAAGGATTTCAGTTGAGAATAGATTGATAATGATCCTAAATCCTCAATTTTACAGTCAATGTAACTGGATAAATCACCGTTTATCATAACACCATTAGGAACTTAAGACAAAGCATTATATGACACTATTTTGTCTGTTTCCATAGACTCCATTGGTTCAGCAGTGATCATAAGTTTCTCTACTTGCTTAGATGATGACGCCATTCTGGATAAACTCAATTTGAGAGAGATTAACAAAAGAATACCTTAATTCCTCTGTGCTGGCAAGGGTTCCAGTTGATCTATCGAATGTACACCCATTTTGCCTTCACTAATCTTTGAATCTGCTTCAATCTTTCAATTCGCAACACAAATCCGTCTACAATCAGCTAGCAATTCTCTTTTCACTCTGTAGGTTCTCAAGAACTCTCTTTTGAATGCAATTAGGGTAAAAATAACATAGTAAAACTCACTTTTATACTGTAGGTTCTCAAGAACTCTCTTTTGAATGCAATTAGGGTAAAAATAACATAGTAAAACTCACTTTAATAAACTTTACCTGCTGCATTAATTGCTCAACCGATAGGGTAAAAAACCCTAATATATCGCTTATCAATACTTCCAATACTGACAGGTATAAAACTGGTTGACAATCTTTTGAAAAATTGATAGATTATGACATCAAGATTTCTCACAAAACAAATCAAAAATGCAAACTCTCTTACCATGCATTCTTCAAGGGGTCTAAAAGTAGATTTGTCGCTATGCTCCCCTTAGGCCTATTTGAAAGGCTTAGTTCCCCGGTGCAGAATTCTCCACACTAGGTGAAGGGATAGATTCTTCTGTAGGTTTGTCCTCACTCTTCTTTTTCCAGATTTTGTTCATCTCATCTCTGGTTCTTCAATATTGACCTTCTGCTTACCTTTCTGATCTTCAGAGTGGTTAATTGGTTTGTTCTTCCTAGTTCTACAGAACTTTTCCATATGTCCCAGTTTATGACAATGATAGCAAGCCATTCTAGATGATCTCCAAGGTCCTACATTACCTCTTCCAGTCCTCCTTCTACAATTCATAGCCACATGACCATAATTGTTACAAATGGTCCAAATAACATTAATTATCTTTTCCATTTCAAATGGACTAAACCGGTTGGCATAGGGTTTCTGCCAGTTCATGTTTCCCCGGTTGTCATAGGTTCTCCTCTAATCACCATTTGGTCTTGGATTCATGTGCGGTGCCAGATTTTTTACTCCATATCTGCATTCAACTGACCTATGTCCATTCATATTGCATGTAAAACAGTGACCTTAAAATCTCCCAGATACATACCTAGCATTTGCATTATAGCTTGTATTCTCATTAGGTCTGCTTCTACACACATTTGCAGTACTTGTCCAAGTTTATGACAAACAAAGCACACAAGTTTAAATGCTTTCTTACGGGTAGGCTTGTTATCCTTATCTTTGTGAATGTTGCTCTTCGTATAGGAAGATTCTCCTTTCTCAGATCTATTGAAACCTAGTCTAGATATGTCACCATTCATCCTTTGAGATTGGATCTGCTCATCTAGCATGGCAATACTCTTATTGAGCTTTTCTAGCTTTTCATTAGCCTCAGTGAGTTCTCTGGTAAGATCTTCATTGTGTTTTGTCAGAGTCTCTCTTAGAGATGTTTCCATTTCAAGATCTAGCTGCAAGGCCTCCTTATCTTCCTTCTCTACATGCCAATGCTCATGCAAATTTGCATTCTCTTATTTGATTTTAGCAATCTCATGATCTCTTTCTTTGATGAGGTCTTTGACTACCCTTCTTTCTTCAAGCTCTTGTCTCATGCAGATGGTTAGGGCTTCTAACTCTCTTCTCAGATTTAGCTTTTCACCATTCAGTTTTTCAACTTCTTCAGCTAATGCATAAATGTTAGCCTCATCTAAAGAATTATTATCAGATATCTCGAATAGTTGTTTACCCAGCTCTCTCCTTTTGACTTGTGAAGCTTTAAATCTGACCCTTAGGGTTTCTAGATCTTCCTTGGTAGCATCAAGAACTCTAGCCATATCTAAATAACTCATACCCCCATGGTGGATTTAGGGTTTCCTTCCAAGCGATTAAGCCTTAAGGAAGTTATGCTTTGATACTAATGATAGATTTATAAATCACTAAGAGTGGGGGTGAATCAGAGATAGCAAAAACAATACCACTTGAAACACATACCGAAAAGATACTTAATTAGTTTTCTAAACACTATGCATGCAATCCAAAATGATATTAAAGTATCCACAACAAGTAAAACATCCATCATAACACAAGTGTTTATACATGGAAAACCCAACTAGTAAAAACCACGATGATATGGGACTCACAAGTTAACTATCTGTAATAATAGGTAACTAACCGGTTAAGGTCTACAAAGTTTCTTTGCTAGGAGTGAATCCTATTAAAGATCCCAAAGATCTGTTAGGAGCTATACCCTGTTAAATTAGTACCCTTTTAGGAGTAACCTCGGTAGAGGATTTCAAACCAAAATTAATGGATCACCTTGTTAGAGGATTTGTATAGTGAAGCTTGTTAGAGCTTACTTGGTTAGGGTATTTGATTGTTGTAGTGATAAGAAAACAATAGGTGGTGTGATCTAGAAGTAGCACAAGTTGCTTGAATAGATCCTCTTCTGCTTACTCAAAACTGCATCATCGACATACTTTATAATGCCTTCAACAACTCAACACTTCTGTCTCGCATCATATCCAAAAAATTTCAACATAATATCATTATATAGACATTAGATTTCATGTCGGCTCAGGAATCATATCATAATTTCCTAGGTGCAATGTATCTAGACAATCTAACATAACTCATCATAGATTGCCGCCAAATCTATTGGTTAGGGATAACTCATCATGACCGGTGATAGCTCATCACACAATCAATGAAACCGGTTGGAACACTGATACCAGTTAAGAGTTAACCTCTTCCAGCTCATAGACCA